>NC_066571.1:4500782-4513282 GCF_024679095.1 Eriocheir sinensis
AGTGTGTGTGTGTGTGTGTGTGTGTGTGTGTGTGTGAGTGTGTGTGTGAGTGAGTGAGTGAGTGAGTGTCAGCTTCCATAATAGACCCGCATGCAAGTCTTTCCGAAAACTGATACGAGAGAGAGAGAGAGAGAGAGAGAGAGAGAGAGAGAGAGAGAGAGAGAGAGAGAGGTCAAACTATGTCAAATCATATACCTTTGCAAGAGTTATACTTATGAGAGTAAAATCCTGACTTCGAATGTTTTAAAAAGATCGAAAAATAGGATTAAAGGGAAGTGAAGAGAGGAATGTAATGGAGTTGGAATGTAATAGAAGAGAAATATAAAGAAATTCAACTATAAGCAATTTACCCCTAAAATCCCTCTTAGAGAGTTGTATACCACCTCTTGAGTTCCGTGTTTGAGTCGTTATGAATTAATTAAGAGAAGCCGTTGAGTCGTTACTTCCTAAAAGCTGTCGTTATTTGTAAGTCTTCAAGCTATATCGTTTCCCATCTCCGTGGCTGTCGTGGTGTGGGAAGGTCGTTTAGTCGTGCCCGGGCTCAGTGTTGTCGTTTTGGGGGTCATTTGCACAGCCACTGCTCCTGTAACACCCTTCACTCGTATGTGTTCTAAGGTTGGGGTCGTTTTCTTTCTCGTTGTCGTTTTGGGAGCAAGTTTTACAGTGGTCTCTTGCACAACAACCTTTACTGCTATATTTTCTAAGGCCAAGGTGGTTTTCCTCTTGATTGTCGTCGTTTTGGGAGCAAGTCGTACCATGGCTGCCCCCACAACACTCTTTACTGCCATGTGTTTGAAGGCTAAGGTCGTTTCCCTCTTGAGTGTCGTCGTTTTGGGAGCAAGTCGTACCATGGCTGCCCCCACAACACTCTTTACTGCCATGTGTTTGAAGGCTAAGGTCGTTTCCCTCTTGATTGTCGTCGTTTTGGGAGCAAGTCGTACCATGGCTGCCCCCAGAACACTCTTTACTGCCATGTGTTTGAAGGCTAAGGTCGTTTTCCTCTTGAGTGTCGTCGTTTTGGGAGCAAGTCGTACCATGGCTGCCCCCACAACACTCTTTACTGCCATGTGTTTGAAGGCTAAGGTCGTTTTCCTCTTGATTGTCGTCGTTTTGGGAGCAAGTCGTACCATGGCTGCCCCCACAACACTCTTTACTGCCATGTGTTTGAAGGCAAAGGTCGTTTCCCTCTTGATTGTCGTCGGTTTGGGAGCAAGTCGTACCATGGCTGCCCCCACAACACTCTTTACTGCCATGTGTTTGAAGGCTAAGGTCGTTTCCCTCTTGAGTGTCGTCGTTTTGGGAGCAAGTCGTACCATGGCTGCCCCCACAACACTCTTTACTGCCATGTGTTTGAAGGCTAAGGTCGTTTCCCTCTTGAGTGTCGTCGTTTTGGGAGCAAGTCGTACCATGGCTGCCACAACACTCTTTACTGCCATGTGTTTTAAGGCTAAGGTCGTTTTCCTCTTGATTGTCGTCGTTTTGGGAGCAAGTCGTACCATGGCTGCCCCCACAACACTCTTTACTGCCATGTGTTTGAAGGCTAAGGTCGTTTTCAGCGAGTCCTGCCCCTTCGACGGCGGGCGATCGGCAACTCTTCGGGGTTCCGGCGCCCTCTTGAGTGTCGTCGTTTTGGGAGCAAGTCGTGCTGTGTCTATTTCCACAACACCCTTTACTGTCATGCCCTCTAAGGCCAGGGTCGGTTTCCTCTTGAGTGTCGTCGTTTTGGGAGCAAGTCGTGCTGTGTCTATTCCCACAACACCCTTTACTGCCATGCCCTCTAAGGCCAGGGTCGGTTTCCTTTTGAGTGTCGTCGTTTTGGGAGCAAGTTTCACAGCGTTCCTTTCCACAGCACGCTTTGCTTTCATGTGTGCTGAGCTTAGGGTCATATTCCTCGCGGTCATCGTCTTGTGGGTGTTGGTCATCGTCATTCATACGGTTTGGGATGGTGACATTGACCAGGATGAACCTAGGCGGAGCGTCACCACCGGACCCCACATCGGCTGCCGGCTGGACAGGAGGCTGCGGCGGTGGGGGCGGCGGCGGGGGGAGGCGGGTCAGGGTAAACACACGTATTAGTCTTTGGCTGTTGAGGAGCGGCGTCTGCATGATCCACATGACGTTGTTGTGGCAAACGAGGCTAAGCTGAAGGGACTCGTTAGCGCCGGACACCCGAAGAGTGGCGGATCGCCCGTCCTCAAAGGGGCAGGACCCGCTGAAAGCATACCCGCTGGAGTTCAAGACTACCTGATGCACCTTCTTGTCCTCGATCTCCCCTGTGGACACGCTCATCCGCTCCCTCTGTTCCGGGTCACTCCAGTTGCCCGTAAGCCCACAGTTCGGCTGCCCCTGAGGCCACGCTCGCGTCATCCCCACCGCCGCCGTCAGGAGAAATAGGATAGCACGCATGGTTTGAAAGGAGAAAAGTGGGAAATAATAATAATAATAACAGAGTGAGTGAGTGAGAGGGTGTTAGCTTCCATAACATACCCGCATGCAAATCTTTCCGAAAAATTATACGTTGTTTTGGGCTTGTTGTTGATTGTTGAGGTTACGCTGATGATGGAGGTGTTGATGTTGGTAGCGGTGGTAATGGTGATGGTGGTGGATAGTGGTGGTAGTGGTGGTGGTGGTTATATTGGTACAGGTGAACAGTGGTGCTGGGAGTGGTAATGGGTTCTGTATAAAGGTAATACATGTACAGTACACTCAATGGTTGTGGTAGTGGTGATGGTGGTGATGGTGGTGGTGGTGGTGGTGGTGGTGATGTGACAATCTCCACTATTGCAATCAGATCTTGTTGCCGTTGCCCTCAGCTGGGAACGACATCTGTGAGAAGAGGAGGAGGAGGAGGAGGAGGAGGGAAGTATGTTAGGAGGTGAGGGTGTCCGTGACTTTTCTTCCTCCTTCTCTTTCTCTTTTCTCTCAATTCTATTTTTCCGTATTTTCTATTTTTTTTTTAATTTCCGCTTCTCCCTCGCTTCTCATCATTTCCATTTCCTTCCCCTTCCTCTCCTCCCCTTTACCTTCATTTCTCTTCTTGTCCTCTCCCTTCCCTTCCCTTCCCTTCCCTTCAGTTCCATACCCTTCCCTTTCCAACCCATCTCATCCCTTTCCATCCCACCCTATCCCACCCCCCTCCATTCCTTCCTTCCTTCCTTTCCTTCCTTTCCTCCTGTCCCTCCCTTCCTTCCTTCCTTTCCTTTCAGTTCCATACCCTTCCCTTCCCAACCCATCTCATCCCTTTCCATCCCACCCTATCCCACCCCCCTCCATTCCTTCCCTTCCCTTCCCTTCCCTTCCCTTTCCCTCCCTGTCCCTCCCCTTCCCTTCCCTTCCCTTCCCTTCAGTTCCCTACCCTTCCCTTTCCAACCCATCTCATCCCTTTCCATTGCACCCCATCCCACCCCCCTCCATTCCTTCCCTTCCTTCCTTCCTTCCTTTCCCTCCTGTCCCTCCCTTCCTTCCCTTCCTTTCCTTTCAGTTCCATCCCTTCCCTTTCCAACCCATCATCCTTTCCCATTCCACCCTATCCACCCCCCCTCCATTCCTTCCTTCCCTTTCCCTTCCCTTTCCCTCCCTGTCCCTCCCCTTCCCTTTGCTTCATTCCAGTTCTTCCCTTCCCTTCCCTTCCCTTCACTTTCCCTCCATGTCCCTCCCCTTCCCTTGTCTGCATTGCATCCCTTCCCTTCCCTTCCCTTTCCCTCCCTGTCCCTCCCCTTCCCTTTGCTTCATTCCATCCCTTCCCTTCCCTTCCCATCCCTTCCCTTTCCCTCCCTGTCCCTCCCCTTCCCTTTGCTTCCTTTCTCCTCCCTTCCCATTGAATCACACATATAAACAACGCTAATAATCACGTCCTTGAAATCATTGTTACTGTACCATAACAATTACGATGTATCAATATTGCTACTGTGTCACATTCTCAGCCCCATGGTATTATTATTGTTGTTATTGTTGTTGTTATTATTATCATTGTTATTATTATGGCAGAAGTGAAAGTGTGTCAGGATCCTTATGTACGAAATGCCTTTGTGTGTGTGTGTGTGTGTGTGTGTGTGTGTGTGTGTGTGTGTGTGTGTTATTGATGGCTTCTGTCGGTCCCTCTCTTTGTGATCGTCAGAGAGAGAGAGAGAGATGAGTGATTTGTTGTTTGTTGTTTCGGTGATGGTGGTGGTAGTGGTGGTGGTGGTGGTGGTTGTGGTAGTGGTGGTGGTGTTAAGGGTTGGCAGGTCACGTCCATGCACCTTCACCTCTCTCTCTCTCTCTCTCTCTCTCTCTCTCTCTCTCTCTCTCTCTCTCTCTCTTTGTCTCGTATTCATTCTTTCGTGTCAATTAAAAAAACAAACACACACAAAAAAAGAGAAACAAATGAGCTTGTAATTACTGACGTGGTGAGAGAGAGACAAAGAAAATATTAGTAATTATAATACAAGCAAGATTTATGTATTGTGTGTAAAGGATTTTCATTGTGGGTGCAACTGTTATTGTATTCTTCTTTTTCTTCTTCTTCTTGTTCTTGACCTTGTTCTTCTTGTTTTTTGCTCTTGTTGTTGTTGTTGTTATTGTTGTTGTTCCTCTCTTTCTTGTTGTTGTTGTTGTTGTTGTTGTTGTTGTTGTTGTTGTTGTTGTTGTTGTTGTTGTTGTTCTCCTTCTTTTTCTTGTTCTTCTTGTTCTTCTTGTTCTTCTTCTTTTTCTTTTTCTTCTTCTTCTTCTTCTTCTTCTTCTTCTAGTTGGCACGCACATTTTAGTTACGAATTCGCGGACCAGAGTTGGATCCCAAGTTCTCAGGTGTTAATGAGACGGAGATGAGCACCGAAGCCACGCGCAGCTTACCATATCCCTCCATTTTAACTTTTACTCACCTTGGAAAAACAGGACCTCCATTATTAAACATCTTGTGTGTAGTTGTTTTTAAAGATGTGTATTTTCCCTTGCATTAACCGTACTACGTTTGTGGATGATAAAATATTCTTATGTAAAGGTTATGATTCACCGTGTAGTCTTGTAGGGCGTATTTCCTCCCGCCTACGACTTGAACTCAATGAAGAGGAAGGCATCAGGACACCTCTTCTCACGTAATTGACTTCTCTTTCGGCCACCTCTTCGGATTCTTTACAGGAGTAGCGAGTAGCGGGCTTTTTTTATTGTTGTTTCCTTGTTTTGGTGCCCTTGTGCTGTCTCCTTTGCTGTAAAAAAAATAATTGACGTTTCCTTAAAGATATCATACTTATTCAATCTCCTAAGTGAAATTTGATCATTCTTTTCCAGCTAACTCTTTGTCATACTGTATTGGAAAAGCGAGTAAATATTTTATGTATCTTCTATATAGTCAATTCTTTACCTCCATACTTACCGTGAAACTTCAGTATGTCCTTTTTTTTTTTTACAGCAGAGTTCAAGGGCGTAAATAAAAGAAAACAATAATGAAAAAGAAAGCCCGCTACTTACTGCTCCTGAATAGAGTAGAGAGTGGCCACAAAGAGAAAGTTAAAGGCTGTTAATGTCCGTCCGTCTGTCTACTAATTATACGCGCACTTGTTATTCCGTCTGCCATTCACACGACCAGTCTACTCCGTCAGCTTTTTAGAGTGTCTGTCGGTGCCATATTTAGTATCAGTCGTAATTCTGTCCGCCATTTATAGAAGCCTTCGTAATTATAGTCTGCTGGCTTTCTCTCCTCCTGACGTCTGCCGCTCACCTTGTGTCCGACGCGTGATGAGCCTCGCGTCCGTGCAGGTGTGTCTCGTCTTAACCCGTCCGCTGCGATTGGCACGGATTTGGCCTTCCTTGGTAGCCTGGTAACATACACTCCCAGGTCTTTCTTTGCCTCTGTGGTGGAAAGTGGAGTGTTTCCCATGTGGTATTGGTGTGCTAGATATCCCCTCCCATGCTGCAGAACATTAAATTTTTCTTCAGCCACTTTTTGCTCCATTCCAGTAGCTTGGTGAGGTCTGACTGTAGGAAATCCGCGGTCAAGGAGTTAACCAGGGTGTGAGGTGGGGTTGAGGTCGGTATTTTCAGACGCGTCCACCTCTCACGTCAACTAACTCCAAGGGCCGAGGAGATTAATCAGGTTTTCATCAGTTTTTCACGTTCATGGTGCAGAAGAAGGATCAAACTGTCACTAGGGTCATAAAAGTATCCCTGGAAATGCCCCAAACTCCTGCGAAAGCCTTGGCGAATGTGTGTGCTTGGACGCCGAATTGTTTAAGTATATGACCCTGGATCCGCTCACCTTGCCCGTACACCTGTCTTAACACTACTACTACTACTACTACTACTACTACTACTACTACTACTACTACTACTACTACTACTACTACTACCACTACTACTACTACTACTACTACTACTACTACTACTACTACTACTACTACTACTACTACTACTACTACTACTACTACTACTACTACTACTACTACTACCTCTCTCTCTCTCTCTCTCTCTCTCTCTCTCTCTCTCTCTCTCTCTCTCTCTCTCTCTCTCTCTCTCTCTTACATTCCATCATCCACCTGGAATGCGCTGACTTCCTGTGCTGGTGAAGGTGGGGGGGGCGGGGCATAGGAAGGAGGGGGGCAGGGGAGGGGAGAGGGAGAGTATGTGGCAACTTGGAGATGTGGGACAAGGGGGAGGTGGGGGAAGGGGGCTGTGAAAGGAGGGGGAGCACGTACAGTATGTGGTGGGGGTGTGGGACGTTTGACAGGATGTGTGTGTGTGTAGGGGGGTAAAAAGGGGAGGGGCTTGTTGTGGGAGGGGGTGGCAGGGGTTTGAGGCAAGGGAAGGGGACGGGCATGAAGGGGTAGAAGGATAGGGTGAGGAGGATATGTAAAGGGAAGAAACAGTAAGAGGAGGAGGAGGAGGAGGAGGAGGGGAACATAACAGGAACAAGGGAAGAAGAATTTACAGGAGACACGAATAAAATGAAAAAAAATAAAAGAAATAAAGGAAGAAGAAAACGAAAATAGCAACAACAGTAATAGCAAATAGCAAAAGAGGGAGAGTAAAGAGACAAACATATACATACATACACACACACATACATACACACATACATACATACATATATACATACCTAAAGAGAGAGAGAGAGAGGAGACGGAGAAGAAGGAGGAGGAAGAGGGTGAATAAAGCTAAAACAAGACTAAGAAGGGAGGGAGAGGAGGGGTCAGGAGGGGGGGAGGGGAAGGGGGGGGTCAGGGAGGGTAAACTGGCCTATGTTTTATGCAAATTGTTTGTTTTGCGAAGGTGTTCTTGGACGGCTCCCAGTGAGTGCTTGTGTGTGTGTGTGTGTGTGTGTGTGTGTGTGTGTGTAGGTAGGTAGGTAGGAATGTAGGTAGGTAGGGGAGGGAGGTCCAAATCTAGACATACATAACATAATCCATTGGGCCGAATTATCTTACGTTTTCTTCCCCTTAGAGTTTCATATCGGAGTCTTAGGCGAAGGGACGAAGGGAGGGAGGGCTAACTAAACTAAGGGTAACCAAATCAGAAAAAAGCTCGTATTCTGAAACGTGTCGGCGCCTCAGTATCTACAGGTTAACAGACAAACAGAAGCCTAATTAAACATGGCGTGAAGATGGTGTAGACTTCTGAGAGTGACGATGGGGATGATGAGAAGGAGGAAAGGTTTATATTATGGTGTAGGCGTGTGGGTGGTAACTGTATAGTATGATTACAAGCACCAGGGAATAGGAAGAAGAGTAGGTGAGAAGGAGGATTATGAGGAGGAGGAGGAGGAGGAGAAGGAAACATGGAAACTTGGAAACATGGAAACATGGTAAGTCAGACAACAGAAAACCTATTGGCTCATTACGACGTTACCCGCTCTGGTGATCTGCTCTTCTCTACAGTCACTTCATGCCCGTAGATCAGTCCAACCTCGGTACGTACGTTCAGTCTACTCCTGTTGCAACGAAGTAACGATCTGTGCGATTTTTGAAGGATTTGATGATTTGATGGAAACTCTCGCCAGTGTCTATTACATTGCTTCGCTTGAATAGGTAGACCGGTCTTTCTAGTTCTTAAGTTAGTTTGTACTTAAAAAAAAGAAAAACACTTAGAGTGGTCGACGTTATTGAACTTTTTCAGGTACTTGAACTTCTGTATCATATCTCCTCGTTGGCTTCTCCTTCCTGCGTAAAAAGGTTGAGTCGCTTGACGAGGAGGAGGAGGAGGAGGAGGAGGAGGAGGAGGAGGAGGAGGTAAAATGTCAATAGTAGGTTTGTGTGGGAGCATTAGTCACAAAAAAGAAAGAAAAAAGAGAAAGGTCAAAACACTACGAGAATCATTATTAAAGAAGAATACACCCTCTTTCTCTCTCTCTCTCTCTCTCTCTCTCTCTCTCTCTCTCTCTCTCTCTCTCTCTCTCTCTCTCTCTCTCTCTCTCTCTCTCTCTCTCTCTCTCTCTCTCTCTCTCTCTCTCTCTCTCTCACGTAGGTAGCTGACTCACCTGATTATCCACCTGTTTAATAATCCTTCCTTGAGGCATTGGAAACCTTACACCTGAGAGAGAGAGAGAGAGAGAGAGAGAGAGAGAGAGAGAGAGAGAGAGAGAGTGAGATAGTGTGTGTGTGTGTGTGTGTGTGTGTGTGTGTGTGTGTGTGTGTGTGTGTGTGTGTGTTTTAATTAGAGGTAAGAGGGAGGTGACCCAGTTTATCCCTTTAACTCAGTGGAATGAATGAGAGGTACTGTGTGTGTGTGTGTGTGTGAGAGAGAGAGAGAGAGAGAGAGAATGGATATGTCAGAAGGAAGAAGAGGAAGAAAATAAACCGAAGATGGAAATAGGAAAAGAAGGAGGAGGAGGAGGAGGAGGAGGAGGAGGAGGAGGAGAAGGAAGAAGAAAGACTGAAGTTAGGAGGAGGAGGAGGAGGAGGAGGAGGGGTACGAAAATACAGAAGTGTGAACAGAAGAAGGAATGAAAGAATAGTATTAGGAGGAGGAGGAGGAGGAGGAGGAGGAAGAAGAGGAGGAGGAGGAGGTTGGTACAGGTGTGCCTCCAAGGACGTGCCAGGGCCATCATCGAAAGCCTCTTCTTACCTCTCCTCCTCCTCCTCCTTCTCTTCCTCCTTCTTCCTTCCCTAACCCTCTTCACCTTCCTATTGTTTTCCTTTCTCTCTCATTCTCCCTTTTATCTCTCCATTCTTTACTACCTCTTTTGTTTCCCCTCTTTCTCTTTCGTCTTCTTTCTCTACTATTCTTTTTTTTTTCTCCTCTTCTGATTCCTCTTTGTTTCCCATCCTCTCTTTTCTCTCCCCTTTCTCTCCTTTTCATATCCTACATTCTTAACTATTTTTATGTCTCCTCATTCTTCGTTGTTTTCCTTCTTTATTTCTCCATCTGTTTTCTCATTTTTCTTCATCTCCCTTTTTTCTTCTCTCCTCCCTTCTCTCTCCCTTCTTGTTTCTCTTCTTTCTCAATATCTCCATCTGTTTTCTCATTTTTCTTCATCTCCCTTTTTATCTTCTCTCCTCCCTTCTCTCCCTTCTTCTCCCTCACCTCATGTTTCACCCTGACCCTACACTTAGCCCTCCTTCCAACCCTCTTCCCTTTCCACATTCTTTCCTTTCAGCCTCTCTGTGAAATGCCCTTGTGGCCTCCTCCTCCATATCCTCCTCCTCCTCCTCCCCATTCACTTTCTCTCGTGTTTATATACAAGCTCTCTCCTATTAACTCCATTATGGTAATTCACTGTAATTTATCAATGTTATTAAGTAATGGACTTCATTTTTTAGTCTGTGTGTGTGTGTGTGTGTGTGTGTGTGTGTGTGTGTGTCTGTGTCTGTCTGTCTGTCTGCCTGCCTGTCTGTCTGTATGTCCATTCCTACTACCACTACTACTACTACTACTACTACTACTACTACTACTACTACTACTACTACTACTACTACTACTACTACTACTACTACTACTACTACTACTACTACTATTACACCCCATGAACCTAATATAGAGAACAAGAATGCAGGAAAGAAAACTACCAATAAGATTATGAGAAAAGAAATCATAGAATAAATAAATAAGCAAATAAATACTCCAATAAAAAGACAAATATATAGATGGAAAATTAATTAGCAGGATAGATAGATACATAAGTAGATATACAAATAGATGCGATACCTGAATAAATAGATAGATAAGAAACTAGATAAAGAGATAGAATATAAAATAGATAAATAAATAGATAAGAAACTGAATAGATTGATAGATAGCTTACTAGAGTCCGTCATGGCGTTGGCAGGCGAAGAAGATGAGCCAGAGAAAGTGTGTTTAGAGAAGGTTACTTTTTTCTTCTACTCTTCATTATGCTGATGAATGACTGAACTTCCCTTTGTGTTCTGAATCGAAGTCCTGTTACATTCTCTCTCTCTCTCTCTCTCTCTCTCTCTCTCTCTCTCTCTCTCTCTCTCTCTCTCTCTCTCTCTCTCTCTCTCTCTCTCTCTCTCTCTCTCTCTCTCTCTCTCTCTCTCTCTCTCTTCCAATTTTTATCTCTTTATCTCATTTACTTTCCTCTCCTTCCTTTTTCTTTTCCTTCTTCCCTCATATCATTCCTTTTCCTCCTTTCTCTCTCTCTCTCTCTCTCTCTCTCTCTCTCTCTCTCTCTCTCTCTCTCTCTCTCTCTCTCTCTCTCTCTCTCTCTCTCTCTCTCTCTCTCTCTCTCTCTCCTATACACAAGGGTTTTTTAGATGCTATTATGTTGCGAAGAGGCATTCCAGAAGGGTACTCAGCCTCCCCCCCCCCCCTTCCTCCTCCTCCTCCTCTTCCTCCTCCTCCTCCTCCTCCTCCTCATTGTAAGTTAATCAGTATGCCACTCATGATTCTGTAGACGTTTTATATGCGTTCCTTTAATTTCCAGGATGTATATGAGTGATTTTGACTTTCTTTCTTTTTTTCTTTTTTTTTCTTTCTTTCTTTCTTTCGTTTTTTCTTTCGTTTTTTCTTTCTTTCCTTTTCTGTTTTTTTCTTTCTATTTTCTTTCTTCCCTTTTTTCTTTTGATTTTTCTTCCTTCCTTTCTTTCCTTCTTTCTCTGTTTCTCTCTTGCCCTCTCACACTCACTCACTCACTCACTCAGACACACACACACACACACACAATACCTGTCTGTCTGTCTTGTCTTCGTCCTTGCCACGTCAAAGATAATAAAGAGAGAGAGAGAGAGAGAGAGAGAGAGAGAGAGAGAGAGAGAGAGAGAGAGAGAGAGAGAGATCTGGGACACAGTATTCATCGCGTACAGGGACTCCGCTGTCTTACTCTGAAGGGGAGTAGGAGTTGGGAGAAGGAAGAAGAGGAGGAGGAGGAGGAGGAGGAGGAGGAGGTGAAGGAGGATGATGTATGTGTTTCTGTTTACGGGGAATATTAAAAAAAAGTAAAAATAATGGAGTAATAAGAAGTAAGAGTAGGGGAGTAGAAGGAAATACATTAATCTTACTCTTAACTGAAGGAGAGAAAAATTATGGAGGAGTAAGGGAGTAGAATGGAATGCTCGTATCTTCTTCTTAAAGGGAGTAGAGGAGTAGGAAGATGAGTAGGAGTAAAGGAAGTGCCTCTGTCTAACTATATAGTGAAGGTGAGTAAAGGCAGGAGTAGGGATACGAGAAAATACCTACTTCTTGCTCTTTAAGGAGTGGAGGAGTAGGAAGGGGAGTAGGTGTAGAGAAAAGTGCTTCGGCTTCTACTTTCTTTGGGAGTAAAATTTTGATAGGTTCTGGTGAATGCCTGAGACTGCCCATTAGTGCCTACTGGGTGCCTGATAGTGCCTTGATGTTCCTGAGTGACAGTGCCTGATAGTGCCTTGATGTTCCATGCATGAGAGGACTGCCTGTTAATGCCTTGGTGCCTGTTTTAGGCCTGGGAGTGCCTGATTGTGCCTTGATGTTCCGAGTAACCTGAGACCGTCAATAATGACTTGGGTGCCTGATAGTGCCTGGGGAGTGCCTGATAGTGCCTTGATGTTCTTGAGTGACCGAGACTGCCTATTAATACCTTCTGGGTGCCTGTTGGGGCCTGGGGAGTGCCTGATTGTGCCTTGATGTTCCTGAGTAACCGAGACTGCCCATTAATGACTTCTGGGTGCCTGATAGTGCCTGGGGAGTGCCTGATAGTGCCTTGATGTTCCTGAGTAACCGAGACTGCCCATTAATGACTTCTGGGTGCCTGATATTGCCTGGGGAGTGCCTGATAGTGCCTTGATGTTCCTGAGTGCATGAGACTGCCTGTTAATGCCTTCTGGGTGCCTGTTGGGGCCTGGGGAGTGCCTGATAGTGCCTTGATGTTCCTGAGTGACCAAGACTGCCTATTAATACCTTCTGGGTGCCTGTTGGGGCCTGGGGAGTGCCTGATTGTGCCTTGATGTTCCTGAGTTCCTGAGACCGCCTAAGAATTCCTGGTGGGTGCCTGATAGTGCCTGGAGAGTGCCTGATAGTGCCGTGATGTTCTTGAATGCATAAGACTGCCTAAGAGTTCCTGGTGGGTGCCTGATAGTGCCTGGGGATGCCTGATAGTGACG
>NC_066571.1:4520782-4553282 GCF_024679095.1 Eriocheir sinensis
GGGAAGGGAATCGAATTAAAGTGAAGGAAGGGACAGGGGAAGGTAAAGGAAGGGAAGGGAAAGGAAAGGAAGGGAACTGAAAGAATGGGAAGGGAAGGAGATGTTAAAGAGGGAAGGATGGGAAGGTAAATCTAAAGGTAAGTTAAGGAAAGGGAAGGGAAGGAAGGTAAACGAAAGGGAAGGGAAAGGAAGGGAAGGGGTAAATAAGGTAGACAGGTGAAGGAGTAAAAATTCATTAAGGGTAAGATGAAAATGACACGGGTTGAAAGGGAAGGGAAGACGGACGTAAGGTTAGGTAAGGTAAGGCAAGGTAGGGAGGGAGATGGAGGGGAGATAAAGGGAGGGGGAGGTAAGGGAGGAATGTGAGGGTGAAAGACTTAATTTTCTCTCCCCAAACTCTTGAACCCTTTCTTCCCCTTAATCCCCCAATCCCCTTCCCTCCCCCTCCTCCCCTTCCCTCCCCCCCTACTTTTCCTTTATCCTTCCCTCCCCTCTCTTCTTCTTTTCTTCCTCTTTCTCTCCTCTTCTCGTCTTCTCTTCTTCCTCCTCCTCCCCCTCTCCTCCCCCTTCCCTCCCCCCTCCTTTTCCTTTATCCTTTCCTCCCCTCTCTTCTTCTTTTCTTCCTCTTTCTCTCCTCGTCTTCTCATCTTCCTCTTCCTTCCCCTCTCCTCCCCTTTCCCTACCCCTCCCCCTCCCCTTCCATTATCCCTGTTCTTAACCCCCCTTACATTTTCCTCCCCTCTCTTCTTCTCTTCTTCCTCTTTCTCCCCTCTCCACGTCGTCTTCCTCCTCCTTCCCCTTTCCTCCCCTTCCCATCCCCTCCCTTCACTTCCTTTATCCTTAACTCTAACCCCTTACATTTTCCCTTTCTCCCTTCTCTCCTTCTCCTCCCCACCTCCTTCCTCCCCCTCCCCCTTCCCCAAATTCTTCCTCTCCCTTCATTTTCCCTCCTTCCCCTCTCTCCTTCTCTTCTTTCTCCTTATCCTCCCCAACTCCTTCCTCCCCCTTCCCCTTCCCCAACTTCTTCCTCTACCTTCCTTAACCTCTCCTCTTATTTTCTTCTCCCCTCTCCTCTTCTCCCCCCTCTTTCCTCTCCTTCCTTCTTCCTCCCTCCTCCCCGTCTTCTTCCCCTCTCCTCCCCAACTTAACGAGACACGATTTATCCCCCGATTGTGTTCAGATAATAGAAATGAAGCGTGTGATGTCTTGAAGGGGAGGGAAGGGGAAGAGAAGGGGAAGGAAGGGGAAGGGGAGAGGAAAGAAGGAGAGAGTTGAAAGGGAAGGGAAGAAGAGGGAAAGGATAGGGAGAAAGGAGGAGACGGGGAAGGGAAGAAGGAATAGGAAGGGGAAGGGAAGGGGAAGGGGAGAAGAGGGAAAGGATAGGGAGAAAGGAGGAGACGGGGAAGGGAAGAAGGAATAGGAAGGGGAAGAGGAAGGGAAAGGGAAGAAGGGAATTATAGGAGGATCAGGTTATGTTTTGAACGCCTTTGTGAGTGTGTGTGTGTGTGTGTGTGTGTGTGTGTGTGTGTGTGTGTGTGTGTGTGTGCATGATATCTAACACATTTTCCTTTCGATTCTCATTTCCTTTCTTACTTTCCTGATAAAATGTTTTCCTCCATTATTTTCAAACATTCAATTCTTTCGCATTCAGTTATTTCGCATTACATATCATCTCTTATTTTTTATCATATATGTTTTTCTCTCGTTTTGCCGCGCGCGTTGCTTGGCGGTGCGTTTCTCTCCCTCTCTCTTCACCTTGACTTCCTTATATATATACATTACAGAGACAAGGGAGCGAGGAAAAGCAAACTGAAGCCTGAGGAAAATAAGCAGGAAAATGAGGCAGAGAAATAGGTCGGAATTGTTCAACGTATCGGCGCTCCAGTTCGCCTGTTTGAAGGAGTAGAAATATAATAGGAAATGGAAGTAGAGAAAACACTTAACAGTCATACATTAGGAAGTTAGTGAATGTTCTGATTATGAAGGAATGGGAAAGGATGGTGAAGGGGAATAGGGGAAGAAAAGGGAAGAGAAAGATGAAGTGAAAGAGAAGGAAAAGGGAAAGGAGGAGGAAAGGAAGGGGAAAGGACGGTGTAGGGAATAGAGAAAGGAATTGAATAGAGAAAAGGAAGGGGGATGGGGAAGAGAAGAGGGAAGGGAAAGGGAAAGTAGAAGAGGAAGGGGGAGAGGAAGGGGAAAGGAGTAGGGGAAAGGAAGGGGAAGGAAAGAGAAGGGCGGGGCTGTGTGTGTGTGTGTGTGTGTGTGTGTGTGTGTGTGTGTGTGTACAAAGGTGAAAGGAAACTCATGAAACTCGTATAAATAGAGCGAAACGACTAACCTACAATAATATATATAAAAAAAAACATTACACACAAACACACACACATACACACACACACACACACACACACACACACACACACACACACACACACACACACACACACGTATGATTTGATGTGACATTCAGCACACACACACACACACACACACACACGTATGATTTGATGTGACATTCAGCACACACACACACACACACACACACACACACACACACACACACACACACACACACACGTAAAATTTGACGTGACACTCAGCAGGCAGGCACACACACACTCACACACACACACACACACACACACACAAACATCCACCCACACCCTTCTTTTTCCTTTCCCTTTCCTCCTTCCCCTCTCCTTTCCCTTCCCTTCCCTCCCCTCTCTCCCTCTTTCTCCCCCCCCCCTTCCCTCCTCTCCCCTTCCCTCCCCCTTCCCTCCGAGCAGTATATTGGTGAAGAGGTGTATAAATAGGTCAGACAGGGGGAGGGGGAGAGGGGAGGTGTGTGGTTGGAGGTAGGGGAAGGGAGGAGAAGGAAGGGGAGGGAAGGGAGGGGAGGAGCAATGCATTTAGGGCAGTAGAGGGCGCGTAGGGGAGAAGAAAAAGAAGAAGAAGAAGAAGAAGAAGAACTTATGGGATGGTAAATGTTTAAAAGAAGATGGAGATTAAGAAAAGAAAGGATGGAAGACGAAAAAAGGGGATAGAAAAAGGAAAGTAGGAGGAGGAGGGGGAGGAGGAGGGGGAGGAGGAGGAGGAGGAGGAGGAGGAGGAGGAGGAAGAGGAAGAAGCAGAAAAGGAATGCATCGAGAGAACTAAATTTCCGAGAGAGAGAGAGAGAGAGAGAGAGAGAGAGAGAGAGAGAGAGAGAGAGAGAGAGAGAGAGAGAGAGAGAGAGAGAGAGAGAGAGAGAGAGAGAGAGAGAGAGAGAGAGAGAGAGAGAGTGATAATGGTTGTTTTATTGGCGTTCCCTGCATGTTGATAGTTAAGTTAAGGAGGAGGAGGGGGAGGAGGAGGAGGAGGAGGAGGAGGAAGAGGAGGAGGAAGAGGAGGAGGAAAAATAAGAGCAGAGAGAGAGAGAGAGAGAGAGAGAGAGAGAGAGAGAGAGAGAGAGAGAGAGAGAGAGAGAGAGAGAGAGAGGAGGACAAAAACACAACGGTACGTGACTGACAGGACAGGTGTGCGGGATCTAATGGGCGGACGGGCAGGTAGGCAGGCAGAGGTAGAGGCGGGTGGACAGGTAAGGCGGGGCTTCATTAGTAGTTCATTAGGATTTGTGTACATGACTCGGACAGGTGTGTGTGTGTGTGTGTGTGTGTGTGTGTGTGTGTGTGTGTGTGTGTGTGTGTGTGTGTGTGTGTGTGTGTGTTACGTGTGAGAATGTAGAATAATGAGAGAAAAGGTGTAGAAGAGAAGAAAGGTAGAGAGGGAAATTGGGAATGTGCGTGCGTGTGTGTGTGTGTGTGTGTGTGTGTGTGTGTGTGTGTACGGGGGGTAAGTGCCGGGCCCAGGTGATTTGCAAGGCGGCAGGTGTGGAGGCTAAATTTACCTTGAGTCTCCGAGAGGTGCGGCGAGGCGCGTGCGAGATCGAGGTCAGGGGCTCAAATACCTGACGAAGAGGGGGGGGGGGCGTGGGAGGGGGAGGGGGGAGAAGGGGGAAGGGAAGGGGAGGGGAGGGGGAGAAAGATGGTGAGAGAGAGAGAGAGAGAGAGAGAGAGAGAGAGAGAGAGAGAGAGAGAGAGAGAGAGAGAGAGAGAGAGACAGACAGGCAGACAGACAGACAGGAAGACAGATAGACAGACCTATGTTTTTCAGAGTATATATAGACTGACTGACTGACTGACTGACTGAATGAATGAATGAATGAATAACTAACTAACTAACTAACTAACAAATCAACTAATCAATCGACGAACTTATTAAATGAATAAATGAATAAATGAAAAAAAAACGAAAAAGATAATTAAATAACAAATCTTATTAATGAAAATCAATTATAAGGCAGCAAGGTTAAGAAACAGAGATGAATAAAAAACAAGAGAGGGAGAAAGAGAGGGAGAGTGGAGGAAGAAGAAGAGTCAAGCATGAGTAAGAGGAAGAGGAAGAGGAAGAGGAAGAGAACGCGGTCAAGAGGTGAGACACTGAAATGAATCCTCGGGAGACATGAAAGACATTCTCACGTTAGTTAATGACACGTTACACCTGACACTGATGAGGAGGGAGGAGGAGGAAGAGGAGGAGGAGGAGGAGGAGGAGGAGGAGGAGGAGAGGAAGACGAGGAGTAGTGTCTGGGTGTAGTACTTTCATATATTATTCTAAATGAGTTTAAGAATAGAGGAGGAGGAGGAGGAAGAGGAGGAGGAGGAGGAGGAGGAGGAGGAGGAGGAGGAGAGGAGGAGGAGGAGGAGGAGGAGGAGGAGACGAGGAGTAGTTCATATATTATTCTAAATGAGTTTAAGAATAGAGGAGGAGGAGAAGGAGGAAGAGGAGGAGGAGGAGAAACACGAAGGGGGGAGATGAGTCTAAGTGGAGATAAAAATGGAGGTAAGAGTAGAGAAGGAGGAGGTAATAGACAAGAGAGGATTATTGGAGGAGGTAGAAAAAGTAGAGGAGGAGAAACAAGTGGTAGGGGAAGAGAAGGAGGAAGAGGAGGAGGAGGAGGAGGAGGAGGAGGAGGAGGAGGAGGAGGAAGAATGAAAATAAGAAGAGGAAGAGAAAGTGGAGGAGGAGGAAGATTAGAAGGAGGAGAAGGAGTAAAAGAAGAAGAAGAAGAAGAAGAAGAAGAAGAAGAAGAAGAAGAAGAAGAAGGAGAACAAGTAGAACAAGAACAAGAAAAGAATAAGAAAAAGAGGAAGAGAAGAGGAAGAGAAGAAGAAGAAGAAGAAGAGGGAAGAGGAGGAGAAGAAAAAGAACAAGAAGAACAAGGAGAACAAGGAGAACAAGAACAAGAAAAAGAAGAGGAAGAGAAGAAGAGGAAGAAGAAGAAGAAGAAGAAAAAGAAAAAAAAGAAGAAAAAAGAAAATGAATAAGAGGAATAGGAAGAGGAAGAGGAAGAAGAGGAAGAGAAAGAGGAGGAAATAAGTCAGCAAGTCAGTCAGTCGGTCAGTCAGGCAGTTCAGGAAGGATTTTGCAGTTCTCCGAAACCCGCGCCAAATGTGTCTCACCGCGGGCCGCCTTGTGACTCACACCCAAGGAAGAAGCCGCTGGTTTTGCACGCCCGCACACCCGCACGCTCGCTTCAGTGTGTAGAGGGCGTGTAGGGGGCGTGAGGCTGAAGGGTTGGCCATGGCGTGTTGGGGAATGAGCTTAGAGGGCGTGGGAGGGCGTGGATATAGGCGTGCGTAGTGGAATGAGACAAAATTGATTGAAGTTAGCTGAGATTGGATGTAATTTCTTGTTATTTTTGTTGTTTTTAAGCTGCAGAATGAAAGACTAGGGAGGGTACAGCATGCGATAGAAGTAGTAGTAGTAATAGTAGTAGTAGTGGTAATGAAAGGAGATGCAAACGTATTCGAATATAATCTTTTCCTTCCATTTTTATTTTTATTTTTCACACGTATCAAAACTCCTCTGTCCCCCTTCTTCCTCCCTGTCCATCTTCTTCCTCCCCTTCCTCTACATCATCCCAGCAAGGAGTAGACCACCGCGTACAGACCCAAGCAAAACACATGTGGCTAGCGTCCTGCCTAAGGGGGGAAGAAGAAGAAGGAGACGAAAAAGAAGAAGAAAAAGAAGAAAATGAATAAGAGGAATAGGAAGAGGAAGAGGAACAGGAAAGGGAGGACATACTGAGACTACGACCAGATGCTATGTTCACCCCTTAACCCCTTTGTTTTACCCCCCTTCACCTCCCCGTTAACCTCCTTCCCCCCTCATCACTTGCCTACTCTTTACCTCTCCCCCAGGCCGCTATTCCCTCAGGGGCGGTGGCTGGCGTACCTCAGGCGTCTCTTGTGGGTCCCTGGGTGTTTCTTTTTCTATGGGGCGTTGTCACTCTGCTGGAAGGCCAAGGGTGTGTGTGTTGCGGTGTTGTTTTTTTGTTTGTTTTGTTTGTTTTACATCAGAGGAGTCAATTCAAGGGCATAAAAAAAGGTATCAAATGTTAAAAAAAGCCCGATACTCACTTCTCCTAAAAAAGAGTTAGAGGAGTGAACATAAGAACATAAGAACATAAGAACATCAATTTCGGGAGGAGAGGTGTCGTGGGTAATGGGTAATGGATGTGTGTTGCAGAATGAAGTGACCAATGGGAGTGTTGCAATTTGAAGTGACGACTGGACATGTGTTTAAGAAGTGCTGAGGTGTGTGTGTTGAAGTGTATAGAAGTGGTTAATGAGTGTGCGTGTGTTGAGGTGTGTTGCAGTGTTACGTGTGGCTGATAGTGTGTGTGTGTGTGTGTGTGTGTTGCAGTGTTAATAGGGCAGTATTGAAGAAGGGTTAATGGTCGTGGTAAGGGAGGGAGGTAAGGGGGCTTGAGCAGAGGGGGGCATGGTAATAGGTTGAGGAGAAGGAGGAGGAGGAGGAGGAGGAGGAGGAGGAAGAAGAGGAGGAGGAGGAGGACTTTTTAAGGTGCTCTCTCCGTTAAGCATTTACCCTCACGACGTAGGTGTTAAGAAGAGGGTACTCTCTCTCTCTCTCTCTCTCTCTCTCTCTCTCTCTCTCTCTCTCTCTCTTCTTTTGTTTACTCGCTTGCTCTCTTCCTCACGCACTCACTCACTCGTCTGCTTAGTCACTCTCTTGCTTGCTCTCTTTCTCACTGGTTTTCTTACTCTTGTTCACAATCATCCTCTCTCTCACTCGCTTCTCCGTGCCTTGCGTCATGACCTGGGCCGCGTGAATGGTGTGTGCCCCGCGTCCTGGCTGGTGAGATTGAGCGGCTGTCACGGGGATGGCTCGAGGGTCTGGCTGGCTTATTTATGGCTGGTCTGCTCATGGCTGGCGCTGGGTTTAAAGGCGGGGGAAGGGGTTGGGTATGAGGGAGAAGAGGAAGGGGAGAAGGACTAGGGTGAGGTGTAAAAGGAGGAGAAGGAGAGACAGGAGCAAATGTAAAGGATATGAAGCAAGTAGAAGAGGAGGAGAAGGAGAAAGAGATGAAGCAGAAGTAAGAGAAGTAGAAGGAAGTAAAAAAGAAGGAGAAAGAGGAGAAGGAAGAAGAGGGAAAAAGGAAGAAAAAGGAGATGAAACTAAGAAAATATTAGGAGGATAAATAGAAGATGTAGTAGTTATGTAGGAAAAGAAGTAGAAGAGACGAAAAAAATATAAAAAAGGAGAAAGAGAAGGGGAAAGAAGGGAGCTGAGGAGGCAAGAAGGGGTAGGAAGGGGAAGGGAAAGAAGGAAGAAGAGGAAAGAGAGGAAAGCAGAAGTAGAAGGAAAAGTAGGAGGAGGAATGAGAAGAGGAGGAAGAAGGAAAGCAAGGTAGAAAGAGGAAAAGAAGGAAGAAGAGGAAGAAAGAAGTGGAAGAAAAATGAGGAAAAGGAGGAATGAGAAGAGGAGGAAGAAGGAAGGGAAGGTAGGAAGAGGAAAAGAAGGAAGAAGAGGAAAGAGAGGAAAACAGAAGTAGAAGAAAAAAGAGGAGGAGGAGGAGAAGGAGGAAGAAGGAAAGGAAAGTAGGAAGAGGAAAAGAAGGAAGAAGAGAAAGAAGAGGAAGAAGAAGAGAAATGAGAAGAGGAGGAAGAAGGAAAGGACAGTAGGAAGAGGAAAAGCAGGAAGAGGAGGAAGAAGAGGAAGAGGAAGAAGAAGAGGAAGAGGAGGAGGGGGGAGGGGGGGGGGTTGCGTGTAAATTTAGCCCCTAGATGCAAGCAATGTTTAAGTGCGTCTTATACACCAACAAACAAACACACAAGCGAACAAACACACGCACTCTTAATGGAGGAACTGGGCCTGAGGGGTGAGTGCTGTAATGCGCCCCCCTCCACCCCCCCCCCCTCACAGTACCCTACCCTGCCCACCCTTCTCCCCTGCCCCCCCCCTCCCTCCCAGCGCCCTATCCTGTCTTTATTTAGCAGAAGAAGGAAAGAAAAGTCGATGATAAAGATAAATGGAGGAGAAATAAGATGAAATAAAAATAAAGGGAAATTAAGAAGAAATAGAAGAAAATAAGAAAAATAAATGGAAGAAAAAAAAATAGAGAAAAGTTGGTGAAAAACATCCATAAAAACAACAACAACAACAACAACAACAATAACATAAATAAAGTGGAGCAAAATTATGGAAAAGTAAAAAAAAGAAAAAAGTAGAAAAAAATATAAATGAAGCAAAAAGAAGAAAAAAAAGTAGGAAAGAAGAATAAAAATGGAACAAAAAATATATTAAAAAAAGAAGAAAAGAATAGGAGACAAAAAATAAAAAAACTTGCCCGTTAAAAAAAAAGAAACAAAATGGAAAGAGGGGGATAAGAAGAAGGAGGAGGAGGAGGAGCAGGAGATAAGTGCATATTTAATTACCTTAAATTGTACTGCCTTTCCCTAATTAATTGTTTTCTCTCTCTTCCTCCAGGTATGTGAGTGTGAAGGGGAAGAAGGAAGAGGAGGGAGAGGAGGGGCGAGGAGGAGGAGGAGGAGGAGGAGGAGGAGGAGAAGGAGGATAAAAAGGTACGTTAGCAACAGGCTTAATCATTAGTAACATCACACACACACACACACACACACACACACACACACACACACACACACACACACACACACACACACACACACACACACACACACACACACATACAGTAAGTACATGTGCCCTTCCCCTCTCTTTCCCCCCTCTTTCCCTCCCTTCCCTCCTCTCTCTCTCTCTCTCTCTCTCTCTCTCTCTCCCATCTCTCCCCATCACCCCCTTTCTTCTCTCTCTTCCATCTCTCCCCCATCTTTCCCCCATCACTCCCCCCTTTTCTCTCCCCTCTCCCCCCTCCCCTCCTCCCCCCCTTCAGTAGCATCGTAACCTTCTCCTCTTGTTTCCTGTCTACTTTGCCAACTCTCCTCCCTCCTCCCTCCTCCCTCCTCCTCCTCCTCCTCTTCCTCCTCTTCCCTCCCCCATTAACACATAAGAGGAAGGCAATAGAGGAAAATGCACCAAAGACCAAAAAAAAACAACAAAAAAAAAAACAACGAAAGAATGAGGAAAAGAAAGGAAACGAAAATTTATTAAGAGAAAGAAAATGTGAGTAAAAATGGAAGATGAGCAAGAGAAGATAATGCGAAAGTGATAATAGAGATGAAGAAGAGGGGAATGGAGAAGAGAAGAGAATGAAAGGGAGAAGCTGAGGTATAATAAAAGAGGAAAGGCGTGAAGGAGGAAAACAGAAAAAAAGGCAGAAAATGAAGGGAAAATATCCAGAAAATGAGAAGGAAAAGAGAAATGGAGAAACGGAGGAGAGAAATTAGAAAGTAACCAAGGAAAGAAATAAAGTAGAAAGGAAAGGAATAAAGTAGAGAAGGAGGAAACGGTAAAAGAGCGAAGAAAAAGAGTAAAAGAAAAGAGGAAGAAAAGAAACTACTAACAAGAAAACTGAACGCTGGAAATAATATGAAGAAAAATATTGAAGGTAAAAAATAAAGGGGAAGAGAAAATGTGAAAATAGAATACGAAAGGAAGGAGCAGAAAAATAAAAGAAAAAAAAGGAAAGGCATAAGGAAAACAGAAGAAAATAGGAAAAGAAAAAATGAGAAGGAAAAGAGAAACGTAGAAATGGAAAAGAGAAAAAAAGAAAGAAATCCAAACAAGAAAACCGAAAAAGATTGAAGAAAAAGAGTAAACGAAAGAAGAGGAAGAAAAGAAACCACTAACTAGAAGAATGAAAACTGGAAATAAAATGAAGAAAAAGATTGAGGGTAGAAAATAGAGGTGAAAAGGAAATAGAAGAATAGAACAAGAAAGGAAGACGCAGAAAAGTCAAATAAACGTAGGAAAAGAAAGGATTCAGGAAAGAAAGGAAAATATAAAAAAAATGAGAAAGTAAAGAGAAATAGAGAAATAAAGAGAAAAAAGAAAGTAACCAAACAAAAAAGAATAAATGGAAAATAATGATGAAGAAGGAAAAGGAAAGGAAAAGTACAGATACCTAAGCGTGATCATGTGCAAAAGAAAATAAAGAGGAAAAGAGGAAAAAAAGTTAAAAAGTGCAGATACCTTTCCGTGATCATGGGCAAAAGTGGAGGGAAAAAACGTGGTAGAGGAAAGATCTAAGGTGTTGGGAGGAAAAAAATACCTGTCTCATATATTAACTCTTCCCCTCCCTCTTACCTTCATGTTTTTCCTTCTCCCTCCCTCCCTCCCTCCCTCGCTCCCTCCCTCCCTTTACTTCTCTCCTTTCCTCTCTCCTTTTAATTCTTTCTAAACCGAAGGGAAGTTTTGAGAGGCAGAGCACTTCCTTCTTTTTTTTCTTCTCTTTCTCCTTCTCTACTTTATTCCTCCTTCCCTCCCTCCCTCCTCTATTCCTTCTCTCTCTTCTCTCCTCCTTCCCTCCTTCCTTTTCCTTCCTCCCTCTTTTCTTTCTCTTCCCCTTCCTTCCTCTTTCTTTCCCCGTCCTTCTTTCCCTTCCTTTCCCCTTCCTTCCTCCCTCCTCCCCTTCCCCTTCCTTCCTTTCCCACCCCCCTCCCTCCTTCCCTCCCTCTTCTCTCCCTCTTACCTCCATTCCACTATCATAAATCATCTTTCCTCTTTTACACCTCCTCTCCATTAGAGTCTCTCTCTCTCTCTCTCTCTCTCTCTCTCTCTCTCTCTCCTGGTTTTCCTTCGACCTCCTTTCTCCTTCTTTCTCCTCCTCCCACACCCTTTATCTCCCTTTCTTTCTTTCTATCTTTCTTTCTTTCTTTCTCTATTTCTTTCTTTTTCTTTCTTTCGGTTTTCTTTTTTTCGGTCTCATTCATTCATTCATTCATTCTCTCTCTCTCTCTCTCTCTCTCAAACTAGTAACGCTGTGTAAGGTTCTCGTCGGTCGCTAGTGGTTCTTGGCCCGCTCGCCCTCCCTCGCCTAGCCAAGAACTGCCCAGCTATTGCCCAGCCTTACTTAGCGTCCCTTAGCTCTGCATGCCCATTGCTCACCCTTATACCCCGCTATTGCCCACCGATTTATAGTTTTCATTATTTTTTGTTATTTTTTTTTACAACAAAGGAGACGGCTCATGGGCAACAAAAAGAGTGTAGAAAAAAGCCCGCTAATCACCGTCTGTCTGTCTTTCTGTCTGTCTGTCTGTCTGTTTTTGTTCATCTTTCTCATCCTCTTCTTTTTTTTTCTCTCGCCGTTCTGTCTTTGTTCTCGTTCTTTATTTCTTCTTATGTGTTTCCCTCCACCTCTTCTTTTTTTCCCTTCTTCTTTCTCGTTCTCCTCCTTTTCTTTCTCTTCCTCCTTCTTTTCTTCCTCTTCCTCCTCCTTTTCTTCCTCTTCCTCCTCCTATTTTCCACTGTCATCTCCTTTTTTGTATCATGCATATTTCACTCCTCCTCCTTGTCCTCCTCCTCCTCTTCCTCCTCCTCCTCCTCGTAAGGCAATAGTGGAGGAGGAGAACACGAAACTTCCTCTCATCTGATCTAGTACAGAGAGAGAGAGAGAGAGAGAGAGAGAGAGAGAGAGAGAGAGAGAGAGAGAGAGAGAGAGAGAGAGAGAGAGAGAGAGAGAGAGAGAGAGAGAGAGAGAGAGAGAGAGAGAGAACTATTTTTACTGCTTTTTTTTCTTCTTTTATTTATATTGATGCACAAACTTGGCTCGTCTCAATAACCTGTTTTTTTTTTTTTTTTTTTTTTTTTTGGTCATGCTTATAAGTGTGTGTGTGTGTGTGTGTGTGTGTGTGTGTGTGTGTGTGTGTGTGTGTGTGTGTGTGTGTTTGTTTGTCTTTGTCTCCTGTCTGTCTTTCACTGTTTTTCACCCATTCTCTCTCTCTCTCTCTCTCTCTCGTGTTGTGGCGGGGTTAAGCTTGTCTTGTTTATATTAGTTTCCCCTCAGAATAGAATGGGAGGAGGAGGAGGAGGAGGAGGAGGGAGAAGAAGAAGAAGAAGAAGAAGAAGAAGAAGAAGAAGAAGAGAGGGGAAAACAGCCTTACCTTTCCCATAACTCACTCTTGTATACCTTTGCCTCTTTCCTCCTCCTCCTCCTCTTCCTCTTCTTCCTCTCTTCCTCCTCCTCCTTTTCTCCATCTCATTTATTTTCTCCATTCTACTTTGTTCTATGTTAATTTTCTCTCATTTCTATTCATCATATTTAACTTTTTCTCTCAATTATCTGTCTATCATTTCTCCTTTATTCTGTTCTAATTTCTTTCTCTCTTCACATTATCCTCTTCTGCTCTCTTTCTTTTCTCTTTTCCCCCTATTCTTCATTGTCATATATTCCGTATCTCTTTTCATTTACCTTTCTTAACTCTATCTCATTTATTACCTATCTGTTACCCTTCATATAATTCTCACCTTTCATTTTTTCCTCTAGTTTTCCTTGTCATATATTTTTCTATCTCTTCATTCATCTTTCTAAACTTTCTCACATTCATTACCTGTTCTATTAATTATTTACTCTATGCCTTTCTTTTCCTTTTTCCTCAGTTTTTCTTTTAATATATTCAGTTTCTCGTCGTATTTTCCTGTTTTCATTTTCCCACCAATTATCTGTTATTTATGTAATACTCTTTCTCTTAATCTGCTTCCCCTGTTTAACCTTCTTACAGTTATTACCTCTTCTATTCATTATTTACTCTATGTCTTTCTTTTCCTTTTTCCTCAATTCTTCTTTTTATATATTCAGTTTCTGGCCGTATTTACCTTTCTTTATTTTCCCACCAATTATCTGTTATTTATGTTATACTTTTTCTCTTCCTTTTCTTACCCTGTTTTCCCTCTCTCTCTTTGATATGCAGACTGTTTCCTCATCCACCTTCCTTAACTATTTTATCGCCTATTTGTTACGCCTTATCTATTTTACATCTTTCTCGTCCCTTTCTTCCCTTCGTTCCTCTCTTTCTCTATTTAGTTTCCTCCTCCTCTTCCTTCCTCATGTTGCCTCCTCATTTAGCGAGCATCCGTTACCTGGTTTCTTCTCCTTCTCACCTGCCTCGCTAATTAATGGCTCGCATCCCTCACTCACCTGACTCATGTTACCTGTTGCCTCATTACACCTGGGTTTAAAGAGGAGGAGGAGGAGGAGGAGGAGGAGGAGGAGGACTAAAGGAGATCATCTTGCACTTAGTGACTAGACAGATGTTGGTGGTGGTGGTGGTGGTGGTTGTGGTGGTGGTGGTTATCCATGACGTCATATCCACATCAGGCACACCCATTTCCTCCCCTCCTCCCTCCCTCCCTCTCTCCCTCCTCTCCTTCTTTCCTTTCCTCTCTCTCTCTCTCTCTCTCTCTCTCTCTCTCTCTCTGAATCTATCTATCTATGTATCTATCTAGCCTCTACTTCTCTGCCCACTTCTTTCCTCTTTTCCATCCCTTTCTTTTACTTCTTCCCTTTTCCTTTTTCTCAATAAATAAATAAAGAAAAATCATAAATGTTCCTTCCCTCATTTCTTCCTCCCCTCCCTCCTTCCTTTCCCTTCCCTTCTTTTCCTTTCCCTTTCCGTCTTGTCCCTTCCGTTCTCTTCCCTTCTCTTCCTCTATTTCCCCTTCCCTTCCCTTCCCTTTTGTTCCTTTCCCTTCCGTTATCTTCCCTTTCCATCCCTTCCCTTCCTTTCCCTTCTCTTCCCTTCCCTTCCCTTCCCTTCCCTTCCCTTCCCCTCCATTCCCTTTCCTTCCTTTCCATTATCTTTCCTTCCCTTTCCTTCCCTTCCCTTCCCTTCCCCTCTTTTTCCCCCTCCCTTCCCTTTCCTTACCTTCCCCTCTCTTACCCATCCCATCCAATTCCATCCCATCCCATCCCATCCCATCCCTTCCCTCCCCTCCCCCTCCCATTCCCTTCCTGCCCTTCTTCTCCTCTCCAATCTGTCAGTTGCCTGCGAATCTGGGACAGTTTGGGCGAATATTCAGAAACACAAACAAACAGCAAAAAGGTGTAAACAGGGCAGTCAGAGGCACAAACAACCCAAAACAAACAGGGAGGCAAGCAAGCGAGAACGTAAACAACCTAAAAAAACAAGTGAAAGCCAAAAACAAACAAAAAAACAAACAAATGAACATAATTAATTGAGAGAGAGAGAGAGAGAGAGAGAGAGAGAGAGAGAGAGAGAGAGAGAGAGAGAGAGAGAGAGAGAGAGAGAGAGAGAGAGAGTCTTTCCTCACCCTCCTTGACCTCTCCATACCTCGCCTGTGTCTAACTTTTACCTGAGCTTAATTGATTGAGCAACAGGTAATTCTTAATGTATACAGGCGGCTGATGTCACTTGGAGGGAGGGAGAGAGGAGGAGGAGAGAGAGGGAGGATGGTTGGTAGGTAGGTAGATTGGTTAGTAGATAGTTAAATGGACAGGTAGGTAGATTGATACGTGGGGAAACTGGTAGATAAGTGGGTACATAGGTAGAAAATGGAATCAATAGGTAGGCATGGTAGGAAGAAAAGAGGAAGACTATGATAAGTAGATAGGCATGGAGAGAGAAGAAATAGAGGAAAAAAAGGAAATAAAGGAGGGAAAAGGAAGAAGAGGAGGAGGGATAAGATATTGAAGGAAAATTATAAGAACAGAAAATGGAGTCAATAGATAGCCATGAAAGGAAGAAAAGAGGAAGACTATGATAAGTAGATAGGCATGGAGAGAGAAGAAATAGAGGGAAAAAAGGAAATAAAGGAGGAAAAAGGAAGAAGAGGAGGAGGGATAAGATATTGAAGGAAAAGAATAAGAATAGAGAATGGAGTCAATAGATAGCCATGAAAGGAAGAAAAGAGGAAGACTATGATAAAATGGAGAGAGAAGAAATAGAGGGAAAAAAGGAAATAAAGGAGTAAAAAGGAAGAAGAGGAGGAGGGATAAGATATTGAAGGAAAATAATAAGAATAGAACATGAAGTCAACAGGTAGGCATGAAAGGATGAGGAAGATTATGAGACCAGGAGGTAGACAGATAAGGTAGAAAATAGGTAGTTAATTAGGAAGAAGGTCGATAGGTACAGGTCGTCAGGCGGTGAAGTATGTTTATTTGTTTGTTTTTTCCTTGTTTTTTTTTGCTCTCACTTAATTTTTTTTGTTTAAGTTGTTGACGTGCTCGCCTGCTTGCCTGCCTGTTTGTTTTGGCTTGTTGTGCCTCTGACTGTTTGTTGTTTGCTTGTGTTTATGAATATTCGCCCAAACTGTTCCAGATTCGCAGGCAACATTTTTTTTTTTTTTTTTTTTATTTTTTTACAACATAGGAGACAGCTCAAGGGCACAAAAAAAAGGAAACAATAATAATAGAAAAGCCCGCTGCTAACTACTACTAACATATTGGAGAGGAGAAGAAGGAAGGGAAGGGAAGGGAAGGGATGGGATGGGATGGGATGGGAAGGGTAAGAGAGGGGAAGGGAAGGGAGTGAATGAGGTAGGGAAGGAGGTGGGAATGAAAGGGAGAAAAAAAGCAAAAGAGAGGGAAAAAAAAGTTAAAGTGAGTGTTGACAAAAAGGATGGGTTGAAAATTTGATAAGTTCTGTTGTATTTTTAAGTGGAGATAAAGGGACAGAATATGAAGGGGAAAATTGATAAAGAAAAGGAGAATTAGAATAGGGAATGTGTAAAGAGGAGGAAAAGAGAAAGATATGGAGAGAAGGAAGAAAGGAAAAGAGGAAAAAAAGGAGGGGGAAATAAAGAAGAGGAGAATTGATAAGATGTTGAATAATAAGAATAGGAAGAATAAAAAGAGGATGAGGTTGAGATGTTGAGAAACGAGAGGCAGTAGAAGAGGAGGAAGACGAATCTGCTTAAAAGAAGAATTAAAGAATATAAGAAGAAAAGAAGGAGGTGGAGTGATAAAGAAAATGTGGATTAGAATAGGGAATGAGTAAAATAGGAGGAAAGGAGAAGGGAATAGAGAGATAAGGAAGAAAAGAAAATGGGAAAAAAAGAAGGGAAAGGAAGAGGAGAAGGAGGGATAAGATGTTGAAGAAGAAGAAGAAGAAGAAGAAGAAGAAGAAGAAAGAAAAAGAAGAAGAAAGATAAGAAGATGAGGAGGTGATGTTGAGGCGGTAAAAAGGAGTAGAAGAGGAGAAAGACGAATACGTTTAAAAGGAAAATTAAAGAATATAAGAAGAAAAGAAGGAGGTGGAGTGATAAAGAAAATGTGGATTAGAATAGGGAATGAGTAAAATAGGAGGAAAGGAGAAGGGAATAGAGAGATAAGAAAGAAAAGAAAATGGGAAAAAAGGAGGGGAAAGGAAGAAGAGGAGAAGGGATAAGATGTTGACGACGACGACGAAGAAGAAGAAGAAGAAGAAGAAGAAGAAGAAGAAGAAGAAGAAAGATAAGAAGATGAGGAGGTGATGTTGAGGCGGTAAAAAGGAGTAGAAGAGGAGAAAGACGAATACGTTTAAAAGGAAAATTAAAGAATATAAGAAGAAAAGAAGGAGGTGGAGGAAAAGAAAGGAGAGGAGAGGAAGGGGAGGAAGGGAGAGTCATTACATGCAAATGCAAAGAGTGGCTTCCTTGATTAAGTAATTACTGCGCCTAATGACTCCCAAATGAGCCTCAACTTTAGTGGATTAGTTAAGTATGTCTGTCCGTGTGTGTGTGTGTGTGTGTGTGTATGTCTGTATGTGTGTATGAATGCATATATGCGTCTTACTGCTTGTGTGTTTACGTGTGTGTGTGTGTGTGTGTGTGTGTGTGTGTGTGTGTGTGTGTGTGTGTGTGTGTGTGTGTGTGTGTGTGTGTGTGTGTGTAAGTTTGTTTGTATTTGCCATTTTTCCATCTCCATCTCCGTTTCCTTCTCTCTTTTTCTCACTTTTTTTTTTCTTCTTCTTCTTCTTCTTCCTCTTGTTCTTCTTGTTCTTCTTGTTCTTCTTCTTCCTCTTCTTCTTTATCATTATCATCATATTCTTATTTTGGTTCTTGTTTTTGTTCCTCTTGTCCTTAATCTCGTTCCTCCTCCTCCTCCTCCTCCTCCTCCTCCTCCTCCTCCTCCTCCTCTGTCCTCTTCAGGGGGTCAAAGTCTAGTAAATTTAATATCATATAATTAATCTGATGTGGAGCAGGTCACTTCAGGTCAGGGGGGATCTCTCTCTCTCTCTCTCTCTGACGTCATTCTTGTCGTGATTTCTCCAACGCGTTCCAGTTGTGGATTTCTTGGTGTGAGGAGGAGGAGGAGGAGGAGGAGGAGGAGGAGGAGGAGGAGGAGGAGGAGGAGGAGGAGGAAGGAATGAAGGAGAAAGGAAAGAAATAAAGTTTAAAATAAGGGAGACATGATGGAAGGAAGAATAGATAGAGGAGGAGGAGGAGGAGGAGGAGGAGGAGGAGGAGGGAAGGAATAAGAACAAAAGAATAAAGCAAGGGAGACAAGGAGAGGAGGAGGAGGAGGAAGAGAAGAGGAAAAAAAGGAGGAGGAAGACAAGGGAGATATGAAATAAGAGAGAGAGAGAGAGAGAGAGAGAGAGAGAGAGAGAGAGAGAGAGAGAGAGAGAGAGAGAGAGAGAGAGAGAGAGAGAGAGAGAGAGAGAGAGAGAGAGAGAGAGAGAGAGAGAGAGAGAGAGAGAGAGAGAGAGAGAGAGAGAGAGAGAGACCAAACTCAATGGTGATCTCATGGAAAAAGGAAAGTAGAAGGAAAAACAAGACAAAAATATTTTCCCTTAAGAGGAAAATGCAAGAAGAAAATAGGAAGAGGAAAGAAAGAGTGGAGAATAAATGGAGGAGTGGAGATAAGTGGAGAAGGAGGTGGAGGAAGAGGAGGAGGAGAAAAACTGGAGGTGGAGAGGTGAAGGAGAAGGAAACCAATGGAGTGGAGAGAGGAGAGGTGAAAGAGGAGGGAGGAATAGTGGAGGCAGGAGGTGGAAGAGGAGGAAGAGGTGGAACAGAAAGGAATGTGGAGAGGGAAAAGAGAAGAACAAATGGTAGTATACTAGAAGAGAAATGAAGGAAGTGGAGCAAGTAGAAGAGAAATGGAAGAGAGATGGAGAAAAAGAGGAACAGAAGAGAAGAAGAGGAGGAAGAGGAAAGAGAAATAAGGAAGAGAGAAGGAGGTGGGGAAGAAAAATAGAAAAATAGAAAGAATAGAAAATGAATCAAGAAACAGAGGAAATGAGGGAGGAAGAAGAAATAGAAATGGAGGAAACTTGACAAAATGCAGGAGGTGGAGGAGGAAGAGGAGGAGGAAGAGGAAGAGGAAGAAGAGGAGGAGAAAAGGAAGAGACGAGAGGAACTTTGGTGGTGAGAGAGAGAGAGAGAGAGAGAGAGAGAGAGAGAGAGAGAGAGAGAGAGAGAGAGAGAGAGAGAGAGAGAGAGAGAGAGAGAGAGAGAGAGAGAGAGAGAGAGAGAGAGATATGAGTGAAGTTGCTGTTGTTGTTATTGTTGTTGTTATTGTTGTTGTTGGTGGTGGTGGTGGAGGTTGAAAAGAGAATGAAGAAAAAAAGTAAGAATTGAGGAAAATTTTATTAAGGACAATGAAATAGATAAGAAGATGAAAGCAGTTGAGGAAGAAAAGGAGGAGGAGGAAAAGGAGGAGGAGGAAGGGAGGGATAGATGGAATTTATGATAAAGAAGAATTAATTGTGAAATAAAAATAAAAAGAGAGGAAAAAGGAGAAAGACAGAAACGTAAATGGAGAAAAAGACGAGAAATTGGTAAATAGGAGAGAGAGAGAGAGAGAGAGAGAGAGAGAGAGAGAGAGAGAGAGAGAGAGAGAGAGAGAGAGAGAGAGAGAGAGAGAGAGAGAGAGAGAGAGAGAGAGAGAGAGAGAGAGAGAGAGAGAGAGAGAGAGAGAGAGAGAGAGAGAGAGAGAGAGAGAGAGAGAGAGGAATGTAACGTCGCAGAAAAGGTGTTATATATATTTAATTTTGACTTCCGTGAAAAGAAACAAAATAAAGAAAGAGAGAGAGAGAGCGAGAGAGAGAGAGAGAGAGAGAGAGAGAGCGGAGTATGTTGCCATGCAGGGAAGAGGTGCGTGGGTGACAGCAGTCGTGTTTGTGTGTTTGTACGTGTCTCTCTCTCTTACTCTTATATATAAATTTTCTCTCAACATATTATTATTATCATTATTATTATTATTATTATTATTATTATTATTATTATTATTATTATTATTATTATTATTATTATTATTATTATTATTATTATTATTATTACTGCTACTCTCCTCCTCCTCCTCTTCCTCCTCCTCCTCCTCCTTTCTCCCCTTCTTGGGCGCTCTGTCTCGCTGGCTGGGTAAGAGGGTCACTCTGTGCGTGTGTGTATGTGCGTGTGTGTGTGTGTGTGTGTGTGTGTGTGTGTGTGTGTGTGTGTGTAGTAACAAAAGAAACCCATAATTTGAGTTGTAATAATAGTAATGCGTATTTTTAAAGGTGTTTGAGGTAAGTTTATAATTATGGACCAATTAATTAGAGAAAGTCAGGTCACAGAATTATGCTGCCTCATATAATTTTCTTGTTTATTCATATGCTTATTTTTTCATTATTCGTTTATTTATTTTCTTGACTCGTTCTTTTTTATTTTCTTATTCCTTCATTCTTCTGTCCTTTATTTCCTTTCTTCTTTCCTATTTTTTTCCTTCACTCATTTATAATTATCTTCATTTCAGTTTTTCTATCTTTTCATTCATTCTTCCTTTTTTTCTTTCTTTTCTTTATGTTTGTTGTCCTTGGTTTGACGTTATGTTTTTTACGTTTATAGAAATTATTTTTGTCGAGTTAATCTCTCTCTCTCTCTCTCTCTCTCTCTCTCTCTCTCTCTCTCTCTCTCTCTCTCTCTCTCAATGAGGCAAGGCGTCCTTCATAGCTGTTTTTAATTAAATTTTTGTGTCGATGTCTGTATGTGTGTGTGTGTGTGTGTGTGTGTGTGTGTGTGTGTGTGTGTGTGTTTAAGTCTGTTTTGATATGTAATTATATTTTTTTTCTCTTGATATTTATTATTATTATTTTTTGTGATCATTATTATCAGTTTATCTTCTACTTCGTCTTCTTCTTCTTCTTCTTCTTCTTCTTCTTCTTCTTCTTCTTCTTCTTCATCAACATCATAATTTCTTCTTCCTTTTTTTTCTTTTTATTATTTGAACTTCATATGTTAATAGCGATATTTTTTTCCATCTATTCTTCTTTCTACTACTACTACTACTACTACTACTACTACTACTACTACTACTACTACTACCACCACTACTAATCATCCACCCATACTATACATACACTAATTTTCACACTTAAAAAATAAATATGTAAATCCTTCTAATATACAAACACTGAACACAAAATTAAAACCGTCACGCAACACTTATTTGGAGAGAAGGATACACTACTTTTTCTCTCTCGGTAATTTGAAGAGAAGTAAACACGGTGAGACCCGCCGAAGATAAGTCCTCTAAATGAAGGGTCCTGGAGGGTCTTGTGACTGCATGGCGACCGTTCTCTACTCCTTAGCCAATTCTCTCTTCTTCTCTCTTCTTCTCTACTCTTATTTCTTCTCTTATCCTCTTTTGACCTTTCTCTTCTACCGTCACTCTCCCTCCTTTTTATCTTCTACTTTCTTCTACTGTCTTCTTCTTCTTCTTTTTCATGTTTTTCTTGTTTTTCTTGTTCTTGTTCTTCTTGTTCTTCTTCTTTTGTTCTTTTTCTTCTTGTTCTTGTTTTTCTTGTTCTTGTTCTTGTTCTTGTTGTTGTTGTTGTTCCTCTTCATCATAATATCTCCTTTCTCTTTTTCTTTTCTCCTTTTGACTCGTCCTTCTACAACCCTTATCTCTCCTTCTTCTTTTGTTCCCTCATCGTCTCTTCTCTCCCTCCACTCTCATTCTCTCCTCCTTTTCTCGTCTTACTTCTATAATTTCTTAACCTATCCCAGTACCTTTCACGGCTTGCCATCCATCAACTATTCTATTTTTCCTCTCTTTTCTCTTCTCCTCTATGCCTCTTTCCTCTTACCATGCATTTCTCTTTTTTTTCTCCTCTTTCTCTGCAGCCTCTCACTCATCCTCTACTCTTTCCTCTTTCTCTGCAGCCTCTTACTCATCCTCTCTCTCTCTCTCTCTCTCTCTCTCGTCCCTCCCTTTGTACTATTAATCTCCCTTCTCTTCTCCAGCATCCCTCTCCCCATCATCTCCTGACTCCCTCTTCGTCAATCTCACACTCCCATCGGTTCTTTGAGTCTCCCAGCATCGTCTTCTCCCACTTTTCGAGCTAACGTTTATCCATATTTTTTATAGTATAGGTAAGGGAAGGGAAGGGGTGGACAGGGGTAGGGTGACAAAGGAAGGGGGAAAGAGAAGGGATGGAAAGAAAAGGAAGGGAAGAAGAGAGGGAGGGAGAAGAAGAGAGGAACTGAAGGAAAGTAAAATAATGGAAGGGTAAGGTAGGGAAGAGATGGGAAGGGAAAGGAAGGGAAGGAAAGAAGAGGGGTAGGTAAGGGAAGGGAAGAAAAGGGGTGGGGAAGGGAAGGAAAGGGAAGGGAAGGGATAGGGTGGAAAGGGAAGCGAAGGGAAAGGAAAGGAAGGGAAGGAAGAAGAGGGGTAGGGTAGGGAAGAAAAGGGAAGAGAAGGGAAGGGATATATAGGGTGGAAGGGGAAGGTTAGCGAAGACGAGGGGAAGGGAAAGGAAGGGAAGGGATGAGGCAGAGAGGACGCAACTTGGGGCTCATAAACGCAATCTTCATATCTTTAAGGTCAAGACGAATCCTTTGAGGAGGCGGAGGAGGAGGAGGAGGAGGAGGAGGAGGAGGAGGAGGAGGAGGAGGAGGAGAAGCAAGAGGAGAAGATGATGGAGGAGGAGGATTCATTTACATGTGGTTTATATTTATGGTCTGAGTTTGTCGAAATACATTTTAGAATTATTTTAACTCGTAGAGAAGGAAAAGCATGGAAGGGGAGGAAAGGATGGGGAGGGAAGGGGAAGGAAGGGGAGGGATGGGAAGACCGGCGTGTGTGTGTGTGTGTGTGTGTGTGTAGAGTGATGAAGAGAGAATAGAAACGTTTACATAATTTCTTCCTAGACGTTTTTTTGTTGTGTTTACGTCGAAGGACAATAACGAATGGGTCATCTTTTCTTATTTTAGGTATGACTTGATCCTCCTCCTCCTCCTCTTCCTCCTGTTGTTGTTGTTGTTGTTATTGTTGCTGTTCTTTTTTTTCTTCTTCTTCTTCTTCTTCTTCTGCTCCATCCTGTTCACTCTTCTTTCTTCTCCTCCTCACCCTCTTTTTCCCTCGTCACCTCATCTATATATCCCTCTCATCACCCTCCTCCTCCTCCTCTTCCTCCTCCTCTTGCTTCACTCCTCACCACGTCGGGAGTCCACGGGCGTTTCCTCTCTTCCTCTTCCTCCTCTTTCATTTTCCCTCCGCGGTGTTGTTGTGGTGTGGGTGGTGATGGTGGTGATGAAAAAAGGGCGAGGCGGCGGTTTGAGGTGAGAGAGGTGGAGGAGGAGGAGGAGGAGGAGGAGGTGGAGGAGAAGTATGAGGGATGAAGGTAAGGGGAGAGAGGGATGAAGGAAGGGAGGGGAAGGTGGTGTTATGGGTAGGTGTGGTGGTGGTGGTGGTGGTGGTTGAAGTATAGGTGGAGAGATAGTGATATTGGTTAGTGGTTGTAGGTGGAAGAGAGCATAAGGTAGTGGTAATGGTGGTGGTGGTGGTTGTGGTGGTGGTGGTGGTGGAATGGTGTGTGAGATAAGGAGGTATGCTGAGTCACCCTTTCCCTTTGTAATGGGTGATGCTTGTCCATTAAAATGCCATGATGGGTGGTGGTGGTGGTGGTAGTGGTGGTGGTGGTGGTGGAGGTGCATAGTGGTGATGATGATGAATGATGGGGTAATACTTTTCGCCGGTGATGATCATATGCTAGTATTAATGATGATGGTGATGACTTAGAGTGCTGGGGTGGTGATGAGTTAACCTCCTTGTGATGAAAATTGCGTGTGGTGGTACGGTGGTGACGGTGGTGGTGACTTACCTTACTAGTGTGTGTGGTGATGAGTTCAGCTAATGAGGACAGCTTTGGCGTTGTGGTGATGGCGTGGTGATGTTAATGATAATGGTGGTGATGGTGATGGGGTGGTGATGGTGGTGGTGGTGTAGTGGAAATGAGGTGGTAGTGAAGGCATGGTGATGATGGCGTGGTAATGGTGGTGAATGTGTGATGGTGATTGTGATGGTTGTGGTGGTGGTGGTGGTGATGTGGTAGTGTTAGTAAGGTGGTAGTGAAGGCGTTGTGGTGATGGCGTTGTGATGGTATAGTGGTGGTGATGGTAATGGTGATGGTAGTAATGGTATGGTAGTTATGGTGTAGTGGTTATGGTGTGGTGGAAATAAGAACTTAAGAACACAAGGGGGCTGCAAGAAGTGGTGATTCCGTGGTGGTAATGGTAGCGGTGATGACGTGGTGGTGATGGTAGTGGTGGTAATGGTAGTGGTAATGGTGGTGGTGGTAATGGTGATGGGATGACAAAAAAGGTGCTGGCAATGGCGTGTGTCTGGTCCGGGTGCTGATGCCTTCAAGTCGGTGTTTATTCCAATGTGCTGCGCCTGAGGTGTTGTTGTGAGTGTGGGAGGAGCAGGAGGTGGAGGAGGTGGAGGAGGAAGAAGAAGAAGAAGAAGAAGAAGAAAGAAAAAGAAGAAGAAGAGGCGGAGGAGGAGGAGGAGGAGAATAAAAAGAAGAAGAAGAAGAAGAAGAAGAAGAAGAAGAAGAAGAAGAAGAAGAAGAAGAAGAAGAAGAAGAAGAAGAAGAAGAAGAAGAAGAAGAAGAAGAGGAAGAGGAGTAGGAGCAGGAGGAGGAGGAGGAGGAGGAGGAAGAAGAAGAAAAAGAAGAAGAAGAAGAAGAAGAAGCAGAAGAGGAAGAGGAGGAGGAGGAGGAGGAGGAGGAGGAGGAAGAAGAAGAAGAAGAAGAAGAAGAAGAAGAAGAAGAAGAAGAAGAAAAATAGAAATAAAAATAAAAAGAAGAAGAAGAAAAAGAAGAGGAGGAGGAGAAGCAGAAGAAGAAGAAGGAGGAGGAATGTGAGAGACCAGGAAGAAGACGGAGATGATTTGCAGGAATAAGAGACAGAGGAAGAGGATGATGATGATGATGATGATGATTGTAAGAAGAAGGAGGAGGAGGAGGAGGAGGAGGAGGAGGAGGACAGAGATGAAAAACATGAATCTGATAATGAGAAGTAGGTGCATGCAGGGTTATAAGAGACAGATAATGATAAGGAAGGGGAGAAGGAAGAGAAGGATAAAGATTCGAATGAAGTAAAGTAGAGGACGAGGATAAGGACTAGCCAAGGTGTGAGGGGGTTGCTGTTGATCGGTATTGTAAGATACTTTCGGTTCTCACATCAGCCATTTCTAAAGGTCAAAGAGGGGGTCAATCGGGTTATAATGAGTGTTTCTTTAGGTTCACGGCACAGAAGAAGGATCAAACTACCACCAGGGCCATCAAACTACTCCTGGAATTGCCCAAAACTCCAACGAAAGCCTTGTCACATCAGCTATTTCTAAAGGTCAAAGAGGAGGTCAATCGGGTTATAATGAGTGTTTCTTTAGGTTCACGGCACAGGAGAAGGGTCAAACTACCAGCAGGGCCATCAAACTACTCCTGGAATTGCCCAAAACTCCAACGAAAGCCTTGTCACATCAGCTATTTCTAAAGGTCAAAGAGGGGGTCAATCGGGTTATAATGAGTGTTTCTTTAGGTTCACGGCACAGAAGAAGGGTCAAACTACCACCAGGGCCATCAAACTACTCCTGGAATTGCCCAAAACTCCAACGAAAGCCTTGTCACATCAGCTATTTCTAAAGGTCAAAGAGGGGATCAATCGGGTTCTAACGAGTGTTTCTTTAGGTTCACGGTACAGAAGAAGGGTCAAACTAACAGCAGGGCCATCAAACTACTCCTGGAATTGCCCAAAACTCCAACGAAAGCCTTGTCACATCAGCTATTTCTAAAGGTCAAAGAGGGGGTCAATCGGGTTATAATGAGTGTTTCTTTAGGTTCACGGTACAGAAGAAGGGTCAAACTACCACCAGGGCCATCAAACTACTCCTGGAATTGCCCAAAACTCCAACGAAAGCCTTGTCACATCAGCTATTTCTAAAGGTCAAAGAGGGGATCAGTCGGGTTCTAATAAGTGTTTCTTCAAGTTCAATGTACAGAAGAAGGGTCAAACTACCACCAGGGCCATCAAACTACTCCTGGAATTGCCCAAAACTCCAACGAAAGCCTGGTCACATCAGCTATTTCTAAAGGTCAAAAAGGGGATCAATCGGGTTCTAATGAGTGTTTCTTTAGGTTCACGGTACAGAAGAAGGGTCAAACTAACAGCAGGGCCATCAAACTACTCCTGGAATTGCCCAAAACTCCTACGAAAACCTTGTCAGAAGAAGGGTCAAACTACCACCAGAGCCATCATACTACTCCTGGAAATGCCCAAAACTCCAACGAAAGCCTTGTCAAATATGTGAACTTGGGCGACGAAATGTTTAGTAATACGGCCGAGTTACTGTGTCCGTGTGAGGGTGTGAGGTCGTCAGGGTGTTGGCTATACTGCTGACGCCTCCGGGTAACGCAAAGACAAGCTCGTGTCAAGTCGCGCGTCGCCTCAACCCTCACGTAGCAGGATGTAAACAGAGCCACGTGGCCGCCCACACACACACACACACACACACACACACACACACACACACACACACACACACACACATGACGCCTCCCTGTGGCCTTGAAGAACCACCTGAGGCCCTGACGGTAGCGACGGAGGAGGAGGATGTGGAGAAGGGAGAAGAATGTTAAATGAGGACGAAGTGGATGAAGGTCGGAGGATGTGGAAGAAGGGAGAATATTGTGTGATGAGAGGAAGGAGAGGAAGATATGAGACTACTGCCTGTGAAGGAAATGGAGGAAAGGAGGAGGGTGTTGTATGAGAGAGAGAGAGAGAAAGAGAGAGAGGGGGGGATGGAGAGACAAGGATTGATGATGAGGGGGAAGGGGGGTAAGAGAGTAATGGCAAGAGGAAGAAGGGAGGCAAGAGATAAAGAGGGGAGGAGGAAAATAAGAAGAGGAAAGGAGATTAAAAGAGGATGGGGTTGCAAGATAGTGCTGTTGACATGGAAGACACAACAGGAATGGAAAGAAAAAAAAGAAAGAAAGAAAGAAAGAAAGAAAGAAAGAAAGAAAGGGAGAACAAAAGCCCCAGATGTATAAGATAGAAAGAAAAAAGATAGTAAAGAAAAAAATAAAAGAAAAGACCCATGTAAGTAAACGGTAGGGGAGTAGGGGGATTAGGCAGGCGGGGTAAAGGGGGTGAGAGGGGAGGTGGTGCAAGGTGAGGAGAGGACCTAATGGGCGGTGGGTGCTTGGGGAAGGGAAGGAAAGACATAGTGGGGAAAGGGTTAGACCTATTGGGTGTGTGGGCGGTTGGCGAGGTGGGCGGCTGGAAGGGGAGCCAAGACAGTGGAGAGAGACTTATCTAGTGGGCGGGATGGGCGGCTGAAAGAGAGGCATTGCATGATGAGGAAGAGGACTAAATAGGCGGTGGGCGGGATGGGCGGCTGGAAGGGGGAGGCAATGCATAGAGGAGAAAGAGTTAGACGTAATGGGTGGTGGGTTGTGGGCGGAATGGGCGGGCTGAAAGAGTGGGAGTGCATGATGAGGAAGAGAACCAAATGGGCGGTGGGCGGCTGGAAGGGGAGGCAATGCATAAAGGAGAGAGTCACACCTAATGGGCGGTGGGTTGTGGGCGGGATGGGCTGCTGAAAGAGAGGACCAAGCGGGCGGTGAGCGGTAGGCGGCTGGAAGGGGAGGCAATACATGGAGGAGGAGGAGTTAGACCTAATGGGCGGTGGGCGGGATGGGCGGCTGAAAGAGAGGACCAAATGGGCGGTGGGTGGTGGGCGGCTGGAAGGGGAGGCAATGTATAGAGGAGAAAGATTTAGACCTAATGGGCGGTGGGCGGGATGGGCGGCTGCTTGTCATCCCCAGCAGGCACTTGAGAGCAATCCTGCCGCCACTTAAGACCCGCTCCGAGGCATCAAGGCGCTCAACACATGCCGGGGGCCGCTGCGTTACGCCCACCTCAACGTCCTCTGGTGGTGATGCTGGTGGTGGAGTGGAGGGGAGGAGGTGGAGGGAGAAAGGGGGAGAGGGGGAAGGAGGAAGGGGGAGGGGAGGGCGTTCGGCGTACCCCAGGGCTTCCTTTGCAGGCCACTCCGGTATATCAAGCTCCAGGTGAACGCCTTTAAAGATGGACCTTTTTAGATGAAGCCGTGTAGGGATTTTTTTTTTTTTTTGTATTTGCGTTTTCACGGGTCCAGTGTCACGGTTCCCTTACGTTTACTTACGGGTCTTTCTTTCTTTCTTTCTTTTTGTTTCTTTTTCTTTCTTTCTTTATCTCATTCGTTCTCTCTATTTTCACCCGTTTGTGGCTTTTCTTTTTCCTTTTTTTTCTTTCTTTTTTTCTTTCATTTTCTTTTTTTTCTTTAATATAATTCTTGTTTTCTTTCTCAGTTTTACACATCTGGGACTTTTATTCTTTTCTTTCTCTCTTTTTTCTTTCCTTCCTTCTTTCTTTATCTCATTCTTTGATTCTTTTTTCTCAATTTTACACATTTTGGGACTTTTTTTCTTTTTCTTTGTTTCTTCGTTTGTTCGTTTCTTGCTTTCTTTTTATTTTTCTATTTCTTTCTTTCTTCATCTCATTCTTTCTTTCTTTCTGTATTTTACACATCTGGGACTTATGTCCTTTAATTCTTTCTTTCTTTTTTTCCTTCCATCCTTCTTTCTTTCTTTCTTTCTTTATCTCATTCCTTCTTTCTCTTTATTGAACACATCTGGGGCTTTTTCTTTCTTTCTTTCTTTTCTTTTTCTTTATTCATTTATCTCATTCTTTCTTTTTTCTCTATTTCATACGCCTGGGGCTTTTATTCCTTCTCTCTCTCTTTCTTTCTTTCTTTTTCTTTTTCTATTTTTCTTTATTTCATTCCTTCTTTCTTTCTCTCAACTTTACACATCTGGGACTTATATCCTTTCTTTCTTTCCTTTCTTTCTTTCTTTCTTTCTTCCTTTCATTTTATTTTTACACACCTTCTACACACCTTTCAACACACCTGACAGTCTAAGAAAAAAAAGAACATAGGGAAAGCAAACCAGGTGTATAGAAGACTACGCCAAAAAAAAAGTATAAAAATAGACTGAAGAAAATCGTGCTGTGTAAAATGGTGTGTGGAAAGGTATACAAAAATAGACAGAAAGGACGCCACGTGTGTAGAAAAGGCAGATGTGTAACAAGAGGGCGTTCAGAAGGTCAAACTGATGATGAGGGAACGTGTGGAGGGAACGAGAGAGGAGGAAAGAAGGGGATGGGAGGAGGGAGGAGGAGGAGTGGGAAAAGAAGGTTAGGAGGAAAACATAGAAACATGGAAACATGGAAATACAGGCAACAGAAAGCCTATTGGCTCACTACGAGGTTGCCCGCTTTGGTGATTTAATCTGCTCGACAGCCACTTGGGGCTTGAGGAGCAGATGAAAGCACCTCGTTATTCAGCTTACTCCCGACGCAGCGAAATGACGGTCGATTCTATATTTGAAGGAGTTGATGGTATTCGCATTTACTACTTCTGAGGGAAGATTGTTCCAGTGGCGGATGACTCGGTTTGAAAAGAAACTCCTTCCAATGTCTGTGTTGCATCGACTCGTCTGAATGGGTAAACCGTTATTTCTAGTTCTCTTGAGTTGGTTTGCAGTTCAAAGAATTTGGAGTAATCGACGTTATTGAACTTTTTCAGATGCTTGAAGACTTGAATCATATCCCCTCGCAGGCGTCTTTTCTCCAACGTAAAGAGATTGAGTCGCTTGAGTCGTTCCTCGTACGGTTGAGCCCTTAAGGTTGGAATCATCTTCGTGGCGCGTCGTTGAATCCTTTCCAGTAAATTAATGTCCTTTCTGTAATTAGGAGACCAGAACTGCACTGCATACTCGAGGTGCGGTCTTACCATGGAATTATACAAGGATAGCATCACGTCTGACGTTTTACACTCGAAATTTCTCGCTATGAACCCGAGCATAGTGTTGGCTTTGTTATATGCTTTTTTACAGTGATTCGCTTGTTTCAGGTCACTGCTGATAGTGACCCCAAGATCCTTTTCCTCCTGCATCGCCTGCAGAGGAGGAGGGGGGATGATAGGGGAAAGTGGAGGAGAGAGGAGGAAAGAGGGGCCAGAGTAGAGGGGATGGGGCGAGGGGGTAGGAGAGAAAAAAAGGAGAAAGGGGAAGAGAGGAGGGAGGATAGAGGAAAGAGGGGATGGGGGGAGGGGGTAGAAGAAAAAAGGGAGCAGGGGGAGGAGAGAAGGATGTTGAAAGGGAGGAAAAAGGGAATCGAGAGGGAGAGAGAGACAAGGAAAGGTGGGTCAGAGAAGGGATAGAAGAGAGGAGAGAGAAGCAAAGAAAGGGAGAGAAGGGAGAACACAAAGGAACACAAAGGAAGAACAAACAACAGCAGACCTGCTGGTCCTTACGAGGTTGTTTGTGACAAGCTACACTAACTATCTAATCAAAGGTGGAAGATGAAGGAGGAGGGAGAAGAAGAGGGGGAGAAGGGGGGAGGAAAAGTGTCAAAAGATAAGAAAAGTCCCAGAGGAGATTGAGGAAGACTTGGAAGCCATCATACCCTCCTCCTCCTCCTCCTCCTCCTCCTGCATGTTCTCTCTCCCATGTCCTCCCTTGCACGTATGATCTCCAGGGAGTGTAAGTGGGAAGAGGAAGAAGAAGAGGAAGAGGAAGGAGGAAAGGGGTTTGGAAAGGCAAGGAAGAGAGGAAGGGAGAGGAAAATATGTGGGGACTTAATGGAACGTGGGGAGGAAGGGGAAGAGGAAGGGGAAGAGAAAGAGGAAGAGGAAAAGGAGGAAAAAGATGAAAACGAAATTTGAAAGGAAGGGAAAAATGAAGGGCAAGATAAGTAAGAGGAAGAGGAAAAAAGGGGAAAGACGAAGAGTAAAAGAGAAAAGAAAAATACAGGATAAGTGAATGAATAGGAGTAAGAGGAAGGGGAAAAGAAAGAGGAAGAAGAAAAGAGAAAGAGAAGTAAGAGGAAGAGGAAAGAAAAAAAATATTAAGAAGAAGAGGAAGATGGAAAATAAAGGGGAAGACGAAGAGTAAAAGAGAAGAGAAAAACAAAGGATAAATGAATGAATAGGAGAAAGAGGAAGAGGAAAAGAAAGAGTAAAAAGAAAAGAGGAAGAAGAGGAAGAAAGTTAAGGGGAAGATGAAGACTAAGAACACGAATGAATAAAAGAGGAAAAGAAAAGGAAAAGAATAAGAAGACAAGAGGAGGAAGAGGAGAAGAGGAGGAAGAGGAAGGGGAAAAGAAAGAGGAAGAAGAGGAAAAAGGATAAGGGGAAGATGAAGACTTAGAACACGAATGAATAAAAGAGGAAAAGAAAAGGAAAAGACTAAGAAGACAAGAGGATGAGGAGGAGAAGAGGAGGAAGAGGAAGGGGAAAAGAAAGAGGAAGAAGAAAAGAGGAATAAGAAAAGAGGAAGAAGAGGAAGAAAGTTAAGGGGAAGATGAAGACTAAGAACACGAATGAATAAAAGAGGAAAAGAAAAGGAAAAGAATAAGAAGACAAGAGGAGGAGGAGGAGAAGAGGAGGAAGAGGAAGGGGAAAAGAAAGAGGAAGAAGAGGAAAAAGTTAAGGGGAAGACGAAGACTAAGAACACGAATGAATAAAAGAGGAAAAGAAAAGGAAAAGAATAAGAAGACAAGAGGAGGAGGAGGAGGAAGAGGAGGAAGAGGAAGAGGAAGATAAGAGGTGGGGGTGTAATTCCTCTACATTCAAGCAAAATTTAAGGAATAATCTCATTGCGTCAGAGAGAGAGAGAGAGAGAGAGAGAGAGAGAGAGAGAGAGAGAGAGAGAGAGAGAGAGAGAGAGAGAGAGAGAGAGAGAGAGAGAGGGAGAGTAATATACACTCTCCACACCCTACAAGCACATTCCTAGGATTCCTCGTTGACAAGTTTAAGGACTTCGCACGTGTCCTTCCCTCCTTCTCCTTTTATTATTATTATTATTATTATTATTATTATTATTATTATTATTATTATTATTATTATTATTATTATTATTATTATTATTGTTAGGGTTATGGTTACGTGTTCTCTCTCTCTCTCTCTCTTCGTATATACTTCTTCATTAATCTCCTACCGTTTCCTTCCTTCTATCATTTATTTTCTTATGTCCTTTCCTTTTCTCTCTTAATATTACGTTCATTTTCTTTATTTCTCCTCTTTCTGTTATTTATTTCCTCTTGTCTCTACGTTCTTCTCTCCTTCTCCTCTTCCTCCTTTCATTTATTTTCTCATGTCTCTATCTTTTTTATCCTTCCCTTCTTCCTTTTATTTACTTCCTCATGTCGGTTCATTTTATTTTCTTTCTTTCAATGTTTCTTTTCTCTCCTTCTCTTTTATTCCCTTCGTTTACTTCCTCATTTCCTTTCCTTATAATTCATTTCATTCGTTGTCATATTTCTTTCCTTTTTCCTCATTTTCATTCCTCATACTTTCTTTCTTTCATTGTCACATTTCTTTCCTTTTCTCTTATTCCTTTCCTTTACTCCCTCATATTCCTCCGTCATATCCTTCTCTCCACCTATCTAACTCTCCTTCGTCTAACCTCTACCTCTCCTTTGACCTCTTTGACCTCGCACTTGCCTCGCCTCGCCTTCGCCGTGACCTCATCGGCTCCTCCTCGCCTCCCCAACACGTGCATGGCTCCCGGTGGCTCCTCCCTCGCCTGCAGGTGGCTCATGAGGCCTGGCGTGGCTCAAGGAGGTTTTAACATTGGCCTAAAGAGAGGTTAAGTTTAAAGGGGTGGGTGTAAATTTAGTGGTCCCTTAAGGGGTGTGTGTGTGGGTGTGGGGAAGGGAAGGGAAGGGAGGGGGAAGGAATGGGTGATTGTGCGTGTGTAGGAGGGGAAGGGAATGTTTGTGGGGGGGAGGTGTTTGGGTGGGTGGGTGGGTGGGTGGGTGTGGGTGTGGGGGGTGAGGGGTGTGTTTATTTGTGTGTGTGTGTGTGTGTGTGTGTGTGTGTGTGTGTGTGTCGCTTTATTGTCGTTTCATCGTTTTTTGTGGTTGTTTGTTTATATTAGTTTGTTTGTTTGTGTGTTAGTTCTGTTGTATTTACTTTTTTTTAAATTTT
>NC_066571.1:4555782-4573282 GCF_024679095.1 Eriocheir sinensis
TGGGGTCGCTCAAGAGGCCCCTTAAGAGAGCCTACCAGCGCAATAGACAACATCCTCCCCCCCCTCTAAAAAAAAAAAATCACACTTACCACCAAATCATCTACCCCACTTCCACCACAACCCAAAACAATACATCCCTCCCTTGATCCACCACCACCACCACCACCACCGATACACCACCACTACCACTACCACAGTTTCCCCCCACCAACAACCCCCCCCCTCACACCACCACCGCCGTGAGTCACAGTGGCCCACCTTGAGGCTTTCCTGAGGGCGTCTGGCTGGCGTGGAGGGTTGAGGCGGAGCACAAGGACAAGAGCCAAAGAAGAAGAAGGAGGAGGAGGAGGAGGAGGAGGAGGAGGAGGAGGAGGAGGAAGAATAGTTTGGTTCAGAAGAGACGGAACATCAGATGAACTAAGAGAAGGAGAAGGAGAAGATAACAAAGAAAAGGGGAAGGAAGAATTTTTGTTAGAAGAGAGGAAGAAACAGAGGAACCAAGAGAAGGGAAAAGAGAAGGGGAAGGAGAGGAGAGGAGGGGGGAAGACGAAGGGCAAAAGTAGGAAAAAATTTGGTTAGAGGACAATGCAACAAGTGAATCAAGAGAAGAAGCAGCGGGAGGAGGAGGAGGAGGAGGAGAAGGAATGACGAAGAAGAGGATGATGATCAAATACTATTACTTTGATCAGAAAAAAAGAGCAACAACTGGCCGAAGCGAGTGACAGACTGTGAAATATCTGACACAAACCACCCCCAGGAAGGCCTTTCAATAGAAGTTCTGATATTACTAAGAGAATGGAGATAGGAAATGTAAAGATGAACAAGAGTGACGATGGTGATGAAGCGGACGACGATGAAGATGGTGATGATGATGATGAGGATGATGAAGCTTGTTTTGACCTTTCTTTGCCTCTAATATAATGCGAAAAGGGATGAATTCAACACCCAGAGAATATGTAACTTTTGTCTCGTCTAACATTCCTCACTGATAGAAAGAGAGGGGATGAGAACACAGAGATGAGGTGAAAAAGATGCTTGATGGAGATAGAGGAAAGACAGGGAAACTATTATCCTTACTGTCTAAAATGACCTGTAGATGGAGGAACGGAGGGAAAACAGTCTTCCTTACCCTCAAATATGACCTGAAGATGGAGGAAAAGGGGAAAAGAGGAACCGTCTATCTTGAAGCCGGATGCACAGACGAAGGGATGAGGGGAAACAGAGAATCTTTACCCTGAAGAGAGAGAGAGAGAGAGAGAGAGAGAGAGAGAGAGAGAGAGAGAGAGAGAGAGAGAGAGAGAGAGAGAGAGAGAGAGAGAGAGAGAGAGAGAGAGAGAGAGAGAGAGAGAGAGAGAGAGAGAGAATCATTAAACAGTCAGGACATTAGAAAATAAATAGGAAACAGGAAAAACAGGAAACAGGAAAAAGAACGATATTTAAAGTTTTGGAAAATATTCGAAATTATGAAACTTAGAAGGAAAAAAAAGAACAAAGAAATGAGACAGGAAGAAAATACTCCAGGAAAAAAAAATAAAAGAAAGGAAAGAAGGAAGGAAAGTAAGATAAAGGAAAAGGAAGATAGGAAAAAAATAATCAAGAAAAAATAAAAGAAAGGAAGGAAAGTAAGATTAAGGAAAAAGGAAGATAGAAAAAAACAAGGAAAACAATGAACCAGGAAAAGCATCATAAACAATAAGAAGATAAAAGAAATAAAGAAAGAGGGAAAGAAAGATTAAGTAAAAGAGGAAGAAAGACAGAAAAAGAAAACAAAGATATGAACCAGGAAGAAAATAAAGAAAGGAAAGAGAAAATAGAAAAAAAGAGGAAAATAAAAATAATAAGGAAGACAGGAAATGGGAAGAGAAAACAATAGAGAACAGGAAGAGAAAGGCACGTAGGACCAACCAAACTCCTCCTCCTCCTCTTCCTCCTCCTCCTCTTCCTCCTCCTCCTCCTCCTCCTCCTGCAATCACCATCCCTCCATCACAACAAACAGTGGACGGAGGGAGGAAGCTGAAGACTGCTTACCTTTCCTCCTCCTCCTCCTCCTCCTCCTCCTCCTCCTCCTCCTCCTCTTCCTCCTCCTCCTCCTCCTCCTCCTCTTCCTCCTCCTCCTCACTCACACACACTTGCCTTCTCCTCTTCTTCACACTTCCTCCATCTTTACTTCTTTCTTCCTTTCCTTCCTTTCCTCCCCTTTCTTCTTCCTCTTCATTTCCCTCTTCTTCCTCTTCCTCCGAGACATAAGAGGGAAAAAAGGAAGGAATTAGCATGTTAAAGTACGTGTTTTTTTCCTGTTTTTTTTTGTGTGTGATTTCAGTAACGTCTCACACACACTCACACACACACACACACACACACACACACACACACACACACACACACACACACGTCGTGAAAAGCGGCACGTACATGGAATCCAGATATATTTTCTTTAATATTTGAAACCTAAAGGAAAAACAACGTGTGTGTGTATGTGTGTGTGTGTGTGTGTGTGTGTGTGTGTGTGTGTGTGTGTGAGAGAGAGAGAGAGAGAGAGAGAGAGAGAGAGAGAGAGAGAGAGAGAGAGAGAGAGAGAGAGAGAGAGAGAGAGAGAGAGAGAGAGAGAGAGAGAGAGAGAGATAGCAAAAGAAAGTACACAGCAGAGAGGAAGGGAAAGGATAGACTGCTGAGAAGAGGAGGAGGAGGAGGAGGAGGAGGAGGAGGAGGAGGTATTTAGGTATGTGAAGAGGCTCTGAATAAGTAGCTGGTTGTCCTCGCCCGTGGCCTTTTCTTCTATGAGGGGGGGAGGAAGAGGAGGAGGAAGAGGAGGAGGAGGAGGAGGAGGAAGAGGAGGATCGAAGGAGGTGCGTTGATGATGAAGGGTATAGAAAGTTACGAGGAAAGAAGAAAAAAAGAGGATAGTTGAAGGAGGAGGAAGAAGAAGAAGAAGAAGAAGAAGAAGAAGAAGAAGAAGAGGAGAAGGTATAAGAAGCAATATTGATGTAGTGAAAGAAAGAAACGAAGAAAAAGAAAAATAACAACAAATTAAGCCAAAATAAAAGAAATATATGTAAAAAATAGATCTAAAGGCCAGAGAGAGAGAGAGAGAGAGAGAGAGAGAGAGAGAGAGAGAGAGAGAGAAAGGACCCACAAAAAACAAACACGAGAGAAAATGAAAAACAAATATAACCAAAAACTGGGAAAACAAATGAAGGCAGGAGGAGGAGGAGAAGAAGAAGAAGAAGAAGAAGAAGAAGAAGAAATACAGGATGAAGAGGGAAAAAGAAGAAGAAAAGAAGGAAGAGGCAAGAAGACGAAGAGGAAAAGCATAATGATGATGATGATGATGAAGGCAAGGAGGAAGAGGAGGAGGAGGAGGAGGAGGAGGAGGAGGAGGAGGAGGAGGAAATAACTATGGAGGAATCTGTAAGCCTTTCCCTCCCACAGTCACACTTCCTCTCCTTCCTTCCTTCCTTCCTTCCTTCGCTTCCCTTCCCATTAACGCAAAAGGAAGCGAGAGGGAGGAGAAGGAATGCTGGAAGAAGGAAAAAAAAAATATATCAGTCATCTCCCTTCTTCCTTCCTTCCTTCCTTCCTTTCTGCTTTCTTCCTCATTCTTCCTTTTTTTCTTTCCTTCATTTGTTTTTTTCTCTCATATCATTCCTTCTTTCCATCTGTCCTTCCCTTCTTTCTTCTTCTTCTTCTTCTCTATCTTGTCTCCCTGTTCCCCTCCTTCTCTCTCTTCCTCCTTTCCCTCTTTTTTTTCCTCTTCCTGGTCTTTATTTTCCTTCTCCCTTCCTTCTTCTCTCTTCTTCTATATCTTGTCTCCCTCTTCCCTTCTTCCTTCTATCTATTCCTTCTCCTCCTCTTTCTTTTCCTCTTCCTGGTCTTTATTTTCCTTCTCCTTTCCTTCTCTTCCATCCTTCAATCCCTTCCTCCTCCCTTCCTTGAACCATCATATCTCACTTCCTTCTTTTCTTTCCTAATTCCCCCTCTTTCTTCTCTTTCTCTTCCTTCATCCTTCTCTTCCATCCTTCACATCCTTCCTCCTCCCTTCCTTCGTTCCCTCATCCCTTCCTTTTTCCTTCTTTCCTTCTTTCTCTTGTCTTGAACCATCATATCTCACTTCCCTTCCTTCTTTTCTTTCTTTGATTCCTACCCTCATTCCTCCTCCTCCTCCTCCTCTTCCATCCTCCATCTTGTCTTCTACTCTTATATTTCTCTCTTGTAATTTTCTTTTTATTACTTTTTTATCGTGTTTTTCATTTACTTTGTCCTACTGGTTGTCTTGTCTTGTTGGGCGTATAATGAGAAGAGTTACAGGAGGAGGAGGAGGAGGAGGAGGAGGAAGAGGAGGAGGAGGAGGAGGAGACGCAAAAAAAGAAAAGAAGAGGATGGAAAAAAAATAACTGAGAATGGAGAAGGAAAATTATATATGAAATGGAAGACGAGGAAGATGAAGATAATGAAAGGAAGAGAAAGAGGAGGAGGAGGAGGAGGAGGAGGAAGAGGAGGAGCAAGGTGGAAGAAGTAGAGAAAAAGAAAAAAAAAGAAATAAAGAACAAGGAAGAAAAGACGTAGAAGGGGAAATGAACCATGAGGAGAGAAACAAATAGGATAACGAAGGAGGAGAAGGAGGAGGAGGAGGAGGAGGAGGAGGGAAGGAAGGAATGAAGATGAGAGAGAAGAAGATTGAAGTTATAAAATGCAATTGAGGAAAATTAGACACATAAAGAGAGAGAGAGAGAGAGAGAGAGAGAGAGAGAGAGAGAGAGAGAGAGAGACCTTTTTTTAGTCCTCATCACCGTTACAAACACACCTGCAAATCCAATCAGGTTCCAGATGACACAGAAGGACAGGTGTGTGGCCAGGTGTGGAGGGAGGGAGGGAGGGAGGGAGAGAGGGAGAGAAGGAGGGAGGGAGGAACTTTGAAACGGAGGTGCCGGCAGCAATAGGAGGAGGAGGAGGAAGAGGATGGAGTGGGAATTCCTCCTCCTCTTCTTCTTCTTCTTCTTCCTCTTCCTCTTGTTGTTGTTGTTGTTGTTGTTGTTGTTGTTGTTGTTGATCCTCTTCTTTTTTTTTTTTTTTCTTCTTCTTCTTCTTCTTCTTCTTCTTCTTCTTCTTCTTCTTCTTCTTCTTCTTCTTCTTCTTCTTCTTCTTCTTCTTCTTCTTCTTCTTCTTCTTCTTCTTCTTCTTCTTCTTCTTCTTCTTCTTCTTCTTCCTCTTCTTCTTCTTCTTCTTCCTCCTTTTCCTTTCCTTCCTTTATCTCTATTCCTTGTTTCCTTCTCCATCAACTCCTCCAACACGGATTTCCTTCCTCCTCCTCCTCCTCCTCCTCCTCCTCCTCCTCCTCCTCCTCCTCCTCCTCCTCCATTTAAAATCCTCTCCCAGACCAAACCAAGAACCGCTTTCCTCATCATCTTTTTTTCCCTCCCCTCCTCCTCCCCGTATTCCTCCCCTCCACTTTTTACCGTTTCCCTCTCTCCCCTCCCCTCCCCCCCCCTACCCCCTCTATCTGGGTCAGTACACCTGCTCGGGTCACCACACCTGTCAGGGTTATCTAATCACCTTCCCTGTGCACGATCAAAGAATTAGCGAGAAAGTGCAGGTGAAAAATTGGTTAGAGAGAGAGAGAGAGAGAGAGAGAGAGAGAGAGAGAGAGAGAGAGAGAGAGAGAGAGAGAGAGAGAGAGAGAGAGAGAGAGAGAGAGAGAGAGAGAGAGAGAGAGAATATCACGTTTTGGCCAAGGAATCGTGGAAGTCTTTATGTTTTTTGCTCTCTCTCTCTACCTCTGAACTCATTTTGAACTTGCTTTTCTTTCTAATACTACGAGTTCTATTTTTCTATTTTCTTTTAACTCTTTCCCAAATCTTCCTTACTTTATTTTTCACTTGGGACGCAAAATAAATAAATAAATAAATAAATAAATAAATAAGATAAATAAATAAAATAAATTAAAACCGTATGGTGCTTAACAATCCCCTTTTAAAACCATTTCTTCTGTCATTATTTTCACCATCACCCCCATTACCTTACCATCACTACTACCACCTCCTCTACATCACCATTTCACCTCCATTCCCTCCACCACACCATCACCACCACCATCATCACCACCCATTCACTACCCTCATTACCTTCATCACCATCACCACCACCATCACCACCACCATCACCACCTATAAAGCCCATCACCCATTCACTACCCTCATTCCCTTCATCACCATCACCACCATCATCACCACCTATAAAGCCCTTCACCTTCTTCCATCATCCATTCACTATCCATTTCTTTGTACCCTCATTCCCTTCATCACCATCACCACCACCATCACCACCTATAAAGCCCATCACCCATTCACTACCCTCATTCCCTTCATCACCATCACCACCACCATCACCACCTATAAAGCCCATCACCCATTCACTACCCTCATTACCTTCATCACCATCACCACCACCATCACCACCTATAAAGCCCATCACCCATTCACTACCCTCATTCCCTTCATCACCATCACCACCACCATCACCACCTATAAAGCCCATCACCCATTCACTACCCTCATTCCCTTCACCACCATCATCACCCCTCCCACCATCATCATCACAAATATCACCGCACTATGTACAACTCCCTCACCACTTTCATCACCCATTTCTTAGTGAAGAGGAAAGAGGAGGAGGAAGAATGGAGGAGGAGGAAGAGAAGAGAGAAAGTGGAGGAGGAAGAAAGAAGATGATTGATGAAGAGGAAAGTGATTAAAAGGAAGACCAGAAGAAGAAGAAGAAGAAGGAGAAGAAGAATACCATCGTCACTATCACCATCACCACCACCATCACCAAACCTCACCACCACATCGCAAGACCCATAACATTCTCACCACCATTTCACCTCCATTCCCTTCACCTCCACCACAATCACCACCACCATCACCACAGTCTCACCACCATTTCACCTCCATTTCTGTCACCCCCACCACAATCACCACAACCATCACCACAGTCTCACCACCATTTCACCTCCATTCCTGTCACCACCACCACAATCACCACCAAACGAATATCATCACCACATTCTCACCACCATTTCACCTCCACCACCAAAACCTGTATTACCCCATTACAAAACTCCCCATTTCCATTACCTATTAAACTACCCATTCCCTTCACCACCCTCCCCCCTTCCCTCCCCACTCTCCACACACCTGCGCGGCCCCGTGAGTGTGCCAGGCCAGGTAGATCACGCAGGTGCCCCGTCAAGGTGAGCCCCTTCAGCGATGCCGGCGGGGAAGGGGAGGATTGGAGAAAGGGGGGTGGGGTAGTGGGGGACTCAGGATCACATCAGCTTAGCAACAATACAGCTTGGGATTGACTGAACCTCCTCCTCCTTCTTCTTCTCCTCCTCCTCCTTCTCCTCCTCCTCCTCCTCCTGGTATTTATTATGTATTTGCTTTCAACCTCTTTTCCTCCATCTTCCTCCTCTTTCTCCTTTTCTTTTTCTTCCTCTTTCTCTTCCTTCTCCTCCTCCTCCTCCTTCTGCTATTTATCCATGTGTCGTATTCCTCCTCCTCCTCCTCCTCCTCCTCCTTTGTTTCTTTACTCCTCCATCTGTTCTTTATTTTCTCTCCGTCTCTTTCTTCATCTTCTCTCCTCCTCTTTCTTATTTACTCCTCCATCTTCTCTTCGTTCTCTCTCCTCCTTCTTCTTCATCATGTCCTTCCCTCCTCCTCCTCCTCCTCTTCCACCTCCCGCGATACCCTCCTGGAGGCCCTAGGAGCGGCGGGTAGCGTGGAAACAAGAGGAAGAAGAGGAGGAGGAGGAGGAGGAGGAAGAGGAGGTGGAGGAGGAGGAGGGAAGGCGCTCAAGCAGGCAGATGCAAGCAGACGGGCGCATGTGTGTGTGTGCGTGTGTGTTTGTGTGTGTGTGTGTGTGTGTGTGTGTGTGTGTGTGTGTGTGTGTGTGTGTGTGTGTGTGTGTGTGTGTGTGTGTGTATCTTTTAGTTTCCAGGCCGTACAGTTGTCCTCTCTTCCTTATCCTCCTCCTCTTCCTCCTCCTCCTCCTCCTCCTCCTCTTCCTCCTCCTCCTCTTATACTACCCACTGTCCCTCAAATACCACCACCTGTTTGTCTCTTCTTCCTCCTCTTCCTCCTCCTCCTCCTCCTCCTCCTCCTCCTCTTCCTGATAAAATCTGCAGCATATTGTGGTTGTATAATTTATATGAGTAATTTTACGGTACTTATTATGTATTTACTTTCGACCTCTTCCTCCATCTTCCTTCTCCTCTTCCTCCTTTTCCTCTTCCTCCTCCTTTCCAGAAGTATTTTTACGGTATTTTCTGACCCTTGTCCCTCCTCCTCCTCCTCCTCCTCCTCCTCCTCCTCCTCCTCCTCCATTTCTCTTCCAGTCACGACGGCCGCTGCGCCCCAACCAAGGAGAGAGAGAGAAGGAGATAGGAAGGGAGGGAAGGAGGGAGGGAAGGAGGGAGGGAGGGAGGAAAGAAAGGAGTGTAGGAGTCTTTGGCGGTATAGGACCTGTTCCTCGTGCTCCCCTCCTCCTCCTCCTCCTCCTCCTCCTCCTCCTCCTCCTCTCCTCCTCCTCTCCCTCCTTAAGCAATGACATCACCTCCTGCCTGAGCCACGACCCCCCATCCCCTCTCCCTTCCTCCCTTTCCTCCACTCTCTCCCTCCTTCTCCCCCTCTCTTCCTGCGTTTTCCATTTGTTCTTTCCATTGAAGTTATTGTTTGGGGAGAGAAACGGGGAGGAGGGAAGGAAATGGAGAGAAAGAAGGGGAAGGAAATGGGAGGGGAGGGGAGGGGGGGAAGGGGGGAACCTGTGACGTCAAGTATCAACATAGTAGTGAAGATCTGGCAACAGTGTGTGTGTGTGTGTGTGTGTGTGTGTGTGTGTGTGTGTGTGTGTGTGTGGCGGCAACACTGTACGTAGTAGTAGTGATAGTGGGGGGTGTGCGGGGGGCGGGAAGGGGTGAAGAATGTGACCTCCGGGGACGTATAGTTATTATAGTAGTAGTAGTAGTAGTAGTAGTAGTAGTAGTAGTAGTGGTGGTGGTGGTAGTAGTGGTATTATTATTATTATTATTATTATTATTATTATTATTATTATTATTATAAAAAAAAGTAGAAGCAGAAGTAATAAGAATGGAAGAAGGATGAGGAGGAAGGGTAAAGAAGAGGAGGAGGAGGAGGAGGAGGAGGAGGCCTAGAGAAAGATACAGATGATAGGCTTATACATACACTGGTTTCGGGAATAATGGTGTGTGTGTGTGTGTGTGTGTGTGTGTGTGTGTGTGTGTGTGTGTGTGTGTGTGTGTGTGTACCCCTAACCCGCCCTGGACTAACCGAGGGGCAGACAGGAAGACAGACAGACAGGCAAAAAGGGTTGTATAATTTATGAGGAATGATTCTTAACCCTATGGATGAATGACAGACAGACCGACTGACTGACTGGCCGACTGAGTGAATCTTGAATATCTAACTACCTGGCTCACATGAGTTAATTAGAGAGATGACGCGATTTATATAGTAACTGGCTGACTAACTGACTGACTGGCTACTTACCTAACTAACTAACTAACAAACTAACTCCCTCTCTCCCTGACTAACTAACAAACTAACGAACTAACTCCCTCTCTCCCTGACTTACTAATTGACTGACTGGCTATCTACCTACCTAACTAACCTAACTAACTAACTAACTAACTAACTAACTAACTCCCTCTCTCTCTGACTAACTAATTGACTGACTGACTACCTACTTACCCAACTACCTACCTACCTACCTACCTACCTAACTAACTAACTAACTAACTAACTAGCTAACTCCCTCTCTCCCTCTTTCCCTAACTGACAGACTGATCAACTTTCCGACACAGTGACAGGCCCCAGCCCTTCCAACCCATTCATCAGCGCCTATTAACAGGATTCGCTCTATAAGGGAGGCATTAATGGGCAGAAGGATAAGGTAGCGATTACCCCTCCAGAGAACCTTTGATCAATAAGAGATTAGGCGTTCTCTAAATGGAGACCTCGTAGATAACGCGGAAAACACCTGTTACTGTGACCACCTGCACGTATTAAAAACCGGTCTGTTGTCTTATCTTTATCTTCCTCCTCCTCCTCCTCCTCCTATTCTTCTTTTTTTCTTTTCTCCCTTCATTTTTTGCTCCTTCCTTCCAGATTTTTTTTTAACTTCATTTTTTTCATTCTTTTTTTATAGGTCAAGTTCTTTCTTTTTCGTCACTTTATCTCCCCTTTCTTTGTTTCTTTCTTTTTGTTTCTTCGTTTATTTTATTTTCTTCTCCTTTCCTCTTCTTCCTTTTCCATAGTTTATCTCCCCTTTCTTTCTTTCTTTCTTTCTTTCTTTCTTTTTGTTTCTTCGTTTATTTTATTTTATTCTGCTTTCCTCTTCTTCCTTTTCCATAGTTTATCTCCCCTTTCTTTCTTTCTTTCTTTCTTTCTTTCTTTTTGTTTCTTCGTTTATTTTATTTTCTTCTCCTTTCCTCTTCCTCCTCCTTTCTTTCCTTTCTCCCTTCATTCATCCTTTTCTTCCTCTCTCTCCATTCCTGTTTATGATAACCCTTTTTCCTCACCTTCTTGCCTTTTCTTTCCTCCTCCTCCTCCTCCTCCACCTCCTCCTCCTCCTGTTAATTATTTTTTTTCTAACTCTTTCTCCACCACTTGTGAAACCTAGCCTCGGGCGGACACGTCATATGTGTGTGTGTGTGTGTGTGTGTGTGTGTGTGTGTGTGTGTGTGTGTGTGTGTGTGTGTGTGTGTTTCATTCAGCTGTTGTGCTTGTTTTTCATTTGTATCCGTGTAGTATTGTGTGTGTGTGTGTGTGTGTGTGTGTGTGTGTGTGTGTGTGTACGCTTGTTATGTGTGCGTGTTTACGACTGTGTATGTTCATCAGCAACAGTATAATTGTTTACATGTGTGTGTGTGTGTGTGTGTGTGTGTGTGTGTGTGTGTGTGTGTGTGTGTGTGTGTGTGTGTGTGTGTGTGTGTGTGTGTGTGTGTGTCCTTGATGCCCAGGAAGGCGATAATTCCTCCTCCATATCCTTTATTTTTTCTCCTCCTCCTCCTCCTCCTCCTCCTCCTCCTTCTCCTCCTCCTCCATTCTTCTCCGCTTCTTTGGCTCTCTTCCTTTATAGAGTTATGGCTTCTTAATGCTTTTTTTATTTATATATTTTTAATGGAGTATGTTATTATTATTATTATTATTATTATTATTATTATTATCTTTTCTTTCTAGTTTTTATCTGATTTATTTTTATTACTCCTTTTATTGGTTAGGCTTTGTTGCTTTCTCCTCCTCCTCCTCCTCCTCCTCCTCCTCTTCCACCTCTTCCTCCTCTTTTTCTTCCTCCTCTTCCTGATGGTCGTGACTGTCTCCCAGTATAGACAGAAGAGTCCTCCACCCTATCCCTCCACCTTCTCTCCCCTTCCCTCCACCCTCCCTCCACTTCCCTCCACCTCTCCTCCATACTGTCCCTCCACCCTTATTCTCCTCCATATTTGTTTCTTCCACTCCTTTACTTGTTCTTTCTTTTCCAGTAACTTGTTTTCCTTTGTTTTGAGTCTTGTTGTTGTTGTTGTTGTTGTTGTTGTTGTTGTTGTTGTTGTTGTTGTTGTTGTTGTTGTTGTTGTTGTTGTTGTTGTTGTTGTTGTTGTTTTTCTTTTATTTCTTCTTGTTTTGTTCTTGTTTTGTTCTTCTTGTTCTTGTTATTCTTGTTCTTATCTTTTTCTTCCTTCTCTTCTTCTCTTTTTCTTCATTATTACCACCATCGTCATCATCATTTCTTCTTCTTCTTCTTCTTCTTCTTCTTCTTCTTCCACCTCCTCCTCCGCGATACATATTTCTATAATTATCCCTATTCTTCTTCTATTTTATTCTTTCTGTTCTTCTTTTTCTTCTTAACTTTTTCTTCTTCTTCTTCTTCTCTTCTTCTTCTTCTTCTTCTTCTTCTTCTTCTTCTCTCCTCTTCTTCTTCTTCTTCTTCTTCCTCTTTCTTATTCTCCCTCTCCTCCCCTTCCCTCCTTTCCTCCTTTCTGCTTTTTTATTTTCCTCCTCACTCGTTCTCTCTTTCTTCGCTCTCCCTCCCTTCGTGTCACCTTCCCTCCTCTCTCCTCTCCTTCTCTCCCTCTCTCCTCCTTTCTTCTGAACCAAGACACTACCAAAAGGTCCTCACATCCGGCTTAACTCTCTCTCTCTCTCTCTCTCTCTCTCTCTCTCTCTCTCTCTCTCTCTCTCTCTCTCTCTCTCTCTCTCTCTCTCTCTCTCTCTCTCTCTCTCTCTCTCTCTCTCTCTCTCTCTCTCTCTCTCTCTCTCTCTCTCTCTCTCTCTCTCTCTCTCTCTCTCTCTCTCTCTCTCTCTCTCTCTCTCTCTCTCTCTCTCTCTCTCTCTCTCTCTCTCTCTCTCTCTCTCTCTCTCTCTCTCTCTCTCTCTCTCTCTCTCTCTCTCTCTCTCTCTCTCTTTCTGGACCGTATGTTAGGTTGGGACAGGCAAGACGCACTGATTGGACACCTTCCCCGGCAGGCGGAGTGGCAGGCTGCTATTCATGATGGTGCTGTGTTTACCGGCAGTGTCTCGTCCCATACTTAATCCATTTCTGATTTCTGTTTTCTCGTGGTCTGGTTTTGCACGTATTGTCCAAGTTGTGTGTATTCCCTTAGTTTCTTTCTTGTGCTGTGTTTACCATGAGTGTTTCGTTCCATATTTATTCCCTTTCTGATTTCTGTTTTTTTACGTGGTCTGGTTTTGCATGTATTGTCTGGCCTAGTTGTGTGTATTCCTCTGGTTTCTTGTATTTCGTTCTTCGGATTTCTGTGTTTTTTGCATGTATTGTCTGTCCTAGTTGTTTGTATTCCTTTAGTTTCTTGTATTTCGTTTTTGGGGTTTCTGTGTTTTGCTATCAACTACGGATTTTGTTTGCTTTACTGAGGTTACTTTTGCTCTAGGTATTTACAGGAGCTTGTATTTCGTTCTAGATCTTCATTTGTATTGCTATCAACTGCGTCTTTTATTTACTTTACTAAGGCTACTTTTGCTTTAGGTATTTACAGGAGCTTGTATTTCGTTCTCGTTCTTTATTTGTTTTGCTATCTACTACGACTTTACTTCTTTAGGTATTTACAGGAGCTTGTATTTTGTTCTCGATCTTTATTTGTTTTGCGATCTACTACGACTTTACTTCTTTAGGTATTTACAGGAGCAGCGTCAGCGGGCATTTTTGTTTCTCCTTTTAGTTTTGTTTTTGTCCATGAGCTTCCTCCTTTATTATAAAAAAAACAAGAACTCAGTATTTAACATCTCTTGGCAGGACACGAGGAAAGGCAAGAAACGGATAAACAAAGAGATAAACAAAGTAAAACAAGCTGATTAAATAAGGCAATTAGTTAATATATATAAGCAACCTAATTACTGACCCCTCTTTCGGCCACCTCTTTGGATTCTTTTTAGGAGCATTTTATATTATTGTTTCCTTTCTTTTGTGCCCTTGAGCTGTCTTGTAAAAAAAAAATATCAACTGACTTAAAAGTGCACACGAACCCACATTAACAAGTAAACAAAAGCAAAACGCATCGATTAACAAGCCACAAGTTTATAAGAGTAAGCAATAGGCCACGTAATCACATCATTAACTGACTAAATGCACACAAACCCACATATACAAGTAAACAAAAGCAAAACGCATCGATTAACAAGCTACTAAGTTCATAAGCACGTAATAAGTCCCCTAATCACATCATCAACTGACTAAGTGCTCACAAACCCACATATACAAGTAAATAAACAAAGCAAAACGCATCGATTAACAACCCTCTAAGCTCATAGGAGTAAGCAACAGGCCACATATTCACATAATCAACTAAGTGCTCACAAACCCACATAATCAAGTAAACAAAAGCAAAGCGGATCGATTAACAAGTCATTAAGTTCATAAGCACGTAATAAGTCCCCTAATCACATCAACTGACTAAGTACATGCGAACCCTTCAAGGACAACCAAACCCATTAAGCCAAAAACTCAGTCACTCCGCCAGTCACTCCACCGGTCACACTCCATTGGCGGCGGTGATGTCAAGAAAGAGTGACGCAACGACGGGGGGGAGCGAGGGAGGAGCTGGGCGTGGCTTAAGAGGAAGGGGGCGGGGCTGAGATCATGACGTCACAGGGGGGAGGTAAGATTAGGGATGCTATTGGTTCCTCGAGGGTAGTGATGTCATAAGCTTGATCTATCCATGACGTGATGACTTGCCTGGAACTATGACGTAGCGAGGTTGTGATGTCATTGTTAAAGATGATGGTGACGAGAGAGAGAGAGAGAGAGAGAGAGAGAGAGAGAGAGAGAGAGATTAGAAGATAAAAAATTGACGAGAATGGAAGAAAAGGAAGAGGGGAACAAGAGAGAGAGAGAGTAAAGAATGACGGAAGGTGGGAAAGAAGGAAAAGTGAAAGAAAGGGAGGAAAGAAGAAAGGAAAAAAGAAAAAAAATAAGAGAAAAAAACGATATGCAGAGAGAGAGAGAGAGAGAAATCAGGTGAAGGTGACATCATAACGGAAATAGGTTATGATCATTGTGATTGCTGTCTTGAAGGTGTTGGAAAGGTGTGCGTGCGTGTGTGTGTGTGTGTGTGTGTGTGTGTGTGTGTGTGTGTGTGTGTGTGCACGTACGCTTCTTAATATGTATGAGTATGTGCTTGCATGTGCATTTCTTAACCAGTGTGTGTGTGTGTGTGTGTGTGTGCACGTACGCTTCTTAATATGTATGAGTATGTGCTTGCATGTGCATTTCTTAACCAGTGTGTGTGTGTGTGTGTGTGTGTGTGTGTGTGTGTGTGTGTGTCAGGAAATGCCTTGTAACCGCTGCTTGTGAATCGCTACCCAAAAATACACATAGTAACAGAACCATTAGGAAAAAAAGAAAGAAAAAAAAAGAAAATGAAAATAATCGTGATCCGTTAATTTTTTTTCTTTCTCTCCCCAATAAAACTTTTTCTTTGTCCTTCTCTCATAATAAATTTTCTCCTTATCTTCTCCATCTCCCAATTATCGAGTCCCTTCCCTTCCTTTTTTTCTTTCACATTTTTCCTTTTTTTTCTCTATTACTGGAGAAAGCTGAAGTCCAGTTTATATTTTCGACCCTTATTTTTTTTTCTAGTGCCTTTTGTGAAATCCAGTTAGTACATATTTCTCTCTCTCTCTCTCTCTCTCTCTCTCTCTCTCTCTCTCTCTCTCTCTCTCTCTCTCTCTCTCTCTCTCTCTCTCTCTCTCTCTCTCTCTCTCTCTCTCTCTCTCTCTCTCTCTCTCTGTATATATATTTATTTTTTTTTATCTCTCTTTCTCTCTCTCTCTCTCTCTCTCTCTCTCTCTCTCTCTCTCTCTCTCTCTCTCTCTCTCTCTCTCTCTCTCTCTCTCTCTCTCTCTCTCTCTCTCTCTCTCTTAACCCTTGCGTCTTGGGGGCTTCAATGTATTCTGTAAAATGTATTCCAGACCAGTTTTGGGGGCGTGTGGGTGGTGAGGGTGGCGGGGGGGGAGGGGGAAGGGTCAGGGGGGGAGAGGTTGGAGGGGGGGGTTTGCGTGAGAGTGGTGGAGGGAGGTAGTAATGGGGGGGGAAGGGGGAGGGGGAGGAGGGGGCATGAGTGGGTGGAGAGAGATAAGTGGGTGGTGAGGTAAGGAGACGGGAAGGAAAGGGTGGAAGAGGGAGGTGGAGGGAGGCAGTACTGTGGTAAGGATGAGGAAGACAGGGTGGATGAGGGGTGGAGAGAGGTTGTGGAAAGGACAGGAAAGAAAAGGAAAAGAAGGAAAATGAAAGGAATGGAAAATAAAGTAAAAGGAAAGGAAAGGAAAAGAAAGAAAAGGAAAGGAAAGGAAAGGACAGGAAAGAAAAGGAAAAGAAGGGAAAGGATAGGAAAAGAAAGGAAAGGAAAGGAAAGGAAAGGAAAGGAAAGGAAAGGGAGGGGAAGGGAAGAGAAGGGAAGGAAAGGAAAGGAAAAGAAAGGGAAGGGAAGGGAAGAGAAGGGAAGGAAAGGAAAGGAAAGGAAAGGAAAGGAAAGGAAAGGGAGGGGAAGGGAAGGGAAGGAAAGGAAAGGAAAGGAAAGGAACGAAAAGGAAAGAGAAGGAAAGGAAAGGAAACGAAAGGAAAGAAAAGGAAAGAAAAGGAAAGAGAAGGAGAGGGAAGGAAAATAGAGGAAAAGAAAGGAAAAGAAAGGAAAGAAGAGGAGAGGAAAGGAAAGGGAAAGTAAAGTAAAATAAAGGAAAGGAAAGGGACAAAAAAATGAAGGGTAGACGCAGGTAAATTAAGGAAATGAAGCGTGGAATGAATGTGGCGTGAAGGTGGACGCGTTACCTGTGTGCTACCTGCCTGCCCCTCGCACCTGTCCATTCTCCACACCTGTATGCGCACCGTGTACAGACTTACCTGGGCATTGTTAGCTCCTATTCATGGCTTATCAGACGTGTGAAAGGGACGGAGGCTACCTGTTGGAGGGGGAAGGAAAGGAGAGAGGAGGCGAGAAGAAGAAAGGGAGGGAAGGTGGATTGAAAGGAAGGGAGAAAAGGGAGGGAGAAGAGGAAAGGAAGGGAAGTTGGGTTGGAAGGAAGAGAGAAAAGAAGGGAAGAAGGAGGGAAGGGAAAGAGAGAAGAAAGGAAAGGAAGGGAGAAAACAGAAGGAAAAGAGGAGGGAAGAGAAAGGGGAGGGAGAAGAAGAAAGGAAGGGAAGGTGGACTAAAAGGTAGGGAGAATAAAGGAAGGAAAAGAGGAGGGAAGAGAAAGGGGAGGGAGAAAAAGAAAGGAAGGGAAGGAGGATTGCAAGGGAGAGAGAAAAAGTAGGGAAAAGGGGAGGGAGAAGAGGAAAGGAAAGGGAGGTGGATTGAAAGAAAGGAAGAAAAGAGAGGAAAAGAGGAGGGAAGGGAAAGGGGAGGGAGAAAAAGAAAGGAAGGGAAGGAGGATTGCAAGGGAGAGAGAAAAAGTAGGGAAAAGAGGAGGAAATAAATGGTAAAAAAAAGAGAGAAGGAAAAGGAAGGGTAAAGGAAGGAATGAAAATAATATGGAATGAAAAGAAGGAATAAAAGGAGGAAAGGAAAGGAAAGGAAAGGAAAGGAAAGGGAAGGAAAGGGAAGGGAAGGAAAGGGAAGGAAAGGAAAGGAAAGGAAAGGAGAGAGAGAAGGAATATTTCGTAAAGGAGGGGAGAAGAGAAGGAAAAGAGAAGGAGTGAATAGAGGGAATATATGATGAAGGAAAGGAGAGTAGAAGGAAAGGAAGGAAAGGAAAAGGGAAAAAGAGAGAAAGAAAAAAAGGGTTGGAAGGAGAGAAGGAGAGGAGAAGGAAATGAAGGAAAGGAAAAGGGAATAACAGAAAGAGAAAAAGGGTTGGAAGGAGAGAAGGAGAGGAGGGAATAAAGAAGAGGAGAAGGAAAGGGATGGAGGGAAGGAGAAGGGAAGGAAATAGAGAAAGAAAAAGGGAGGGAAGGAGAGAAGGAGAGGAGAAGGAAAGGGAGG
>NC_066571.1:4575782-4580782 GCF_024679095.1 Eriocheir sinensis
CTTCACCGTGTCCCCTTCGTCCCTTCTCTTTCCTTCCCTTTCTTTCCTTCATCTTCCTCCCTTCGTCCCATCCCTTCCTCCCCTTTCCTTCATCGTTTCCCTTCCTCCCCTTTCCTTCATCGTTTCCCTTCCTCCCCTTTCCTTCATCTTCTCCCTTCTTCCCTTCGCCCCTTCCCCTTCATTTCCTTCATTTTCCTCCCTTTGTCCCTTCCCTTCCCTTCCCTTTCCTTCATCTTACTTCGTCCCTGAGTCAAGCGCGCATCGCACAACCCAAGGTGCATTTTGTTGTGTTTGTTCTGCTTCGATTCTCCGTGTTTTTTTGTGCTTTATTTTTTTCCTTCACTCTCCTTGGCACCGTAAAAGGGGAGGGCGAGCCACCAGGAGGAGGAGGAGGGAGAGGAGGAGGATGAGGAGGAGGAGGAGGAGGAGGAGCGTGAGGGACAGTCGGGGTCTTTATTGGAGAAACAGGTTTTTGGGCTCCGTGTGTGTGTGTGTGTGTGTGTGTGTGTGTGTGTGTGTGTGTGTGTGTGTGTGTGTGCCTGATTTATGTCCTTATTTGGCCTTTTGAAACATCCCTTTTTTTTCTTAATGGAGGCTTTTTAGAAGGAAAGATTAGATGAAAGGGACGGAAGAAAAGGGAAGGGAAGGGAAGGGAAGGGAAGAAAGGGGGAGAGGCCTAGAGAGACGACTCCTTCATTCCTTCAATCTCTCCATTCCCTCTTCCCTCTTCCCTCCCTCATTCCTCCGATATCTCAGTCCTCATTCACTCACTCCCATGCCCCTTCATTCCTTCATTCTTTCCCCTCATTCTCTCATCCTTACTCCTCTCATTCTCCTCTTTTCCTCAGTCACTCCTTTATTGCCCTCTTTCTCTCTCCCTCCTCATTCACTCCCTCCCTTACTCCTTCATTCCTTCATTCTTTCCCCTCATTCTGTCATTCTTACTCCCTTCATTCTCCTTATTCCTCAGTCATTCCTTTATTGCCCTCTTTCTCTCTACCTCCTCATTCATTCTCTCCCTTACTCCCACATTCCTTTATCCTTTCCCCTCATTCTCTCATTCTTACTCCCTTCATTCTCCTCATCTCCTCAATCACTCCTTTATTTCCCTCTTTCTCTCTCCCTCCTCATTCACTCCTTCCCTTACTCCTTCATTCCTTCATTCTTTCCCCTCATTCTCTCATTCTTACTCCTCTCATTCTCCTCATCTCCTCAGTCACTCCTTTATTGCCCTCTTTCTCTCTCCCTCCTCATTCACTCACTCCCTTACTCCCACATTCCTTCATTCTTTCCCCTCATTCTCTCATTCTTACTCCCCACATTCCCCTCATTTCCTCAATCACTCCTCTATTCCCCTCTCTCTCTCCCTCCTCATTCACTCTCTCCCTTACTCTTTCATTCCTTCATTCTTTACCCTCATTCTTACTCCCCTCATTCTCCTCATTTCAATCACTCCTTTATTTCCCTCCTTCTCTCCACCTCCTCATTCACTCCCTCCCTTACTCCTTCATTCCTTCATCCTTTCCCCTCATTCTATCATTCTTACTTCCCTCATTCTCCTCATCTCAATCACTCCTCTATTCACCTCTCTCTCTCTACCTCCTCATTCATTCACTCCCTTACTCCCACATTCCTTCATTCTCCTCCTGAACTTCCTCACTCCCTCATTCTCACTCTACTCCAACACTCCCCTCATTCCCCTCCCTCCCACACTCTCACTCCACTCCCTCAGTCCCTTCACTCCTCACATGATCAGCCTCCCAGACCACTCCCCCAGGCTGCTATGGACATCAGCGTCTGGGGAATGTGAGGGGAGTGGGGAGGAGGGGAAGGGGGGTAGAAAGGGGTAAGGGGAGAGGGGAAGGGAAGGGGGAGAAGGGGAGAGTCAAGGACGCCTCACATGCCACCTCCCTCCCCTCTCCTCCCCTTCCTCCCCTTCTCTCCCCTTCCTTCCCCATTCCCCTTCCTTTGTCTTTTTCCCTGTACACTTTTTCCCCTCATTTTCCTCTTTTTTTTTGTCCTCTTTTATTTTTTTGTTCTTGTTACCTGCCCCTGCCTGAGAGAGAGAGAGAGAGAGAGAGAGAGAGAGAGAGAGAGAGAGAGAGAGAGAGAGAGAGAGATGCCACAGATTCCTCTATCATGCGCCCAGCACTACAAAATACTCGTCAGAAAAAAAGGGAGAGAAAAAAAAGTAAAAAAAAGAGCGAGAGAAAGAAAACACTTTGCCAGGTTTGTCTCGAGACCAAAATAGGGATGAGTACAGTGTTTTTTGTGTGTGTGTCTTTGTCTGTGTGTGTGTTTATCTGTGTGTGTGTGTGTGTGTGTGTGTGTGTGTGTGTGTGTGTGTGTGTGTGTGTGTGTGTGTGTGTGTGTGTGTGTGTGTGTGTGTGTGTGTGTGTGTGTGTGTGTGTGTGTGTGTGTGTGAGAGAGAGAGAGAGAGAGAGAGAGAGAGGCGTCAGGAAGAATGATAGAAAACAAACAATGAAACGGTTTTGTCTTTCCGACGCCAACGCTGACAGCTGATATATTTTTTGTACCTCCTTTCCCTCCTCCTCCTCCCTCCTCCTTTTCCGCCTCCTCTCCTTAATACATTTTCCGTGCCCTACTTCTCTCTCTCTCTCTCTCTCTCTCTCTCTCTCTTACTCCCTTAATTTTTGCCTATTTCTTCTTAGTTTATTCCTTTTACCTCCATTCTGTCCAATTTCCCTTCATTCTCTCCTTCTCTTCCTTGTTTTCCTTCTTTCCTTCATTCATTTCTATATTTTTCTTTTCCTCGTTTCCTAATTATTCCTTTTCTCCCCTTAATCTTTCCCCCATTTATTTCCCTACCCTACTGTTTTGCTTTCATTTATCTTTCCCTTTTATAATTTTCTATATATGCCGTACCTCCTTTTCCCCCAGTTCCGCTTCTTACCCTCAACTTCTTTCCCATCTTTTTCCTTCCCCTTTATCGACAGGTGTGCTTATTCTTACCCTCAACTTCTTTCCCATCTTTTTCCTTCCCCTTTATCGACAGGTGTGGTTATTCTTACCCTCAACTTCTTCCCCATCTTTTCCCTTCCCCTTTATCGACAGGTGTGGTTATTCTTACCCTCAACTTCTTCCCATCTTTTCCCTTCCTCTTTATCGACAGGTGTGGTTATTCTTACCCTCAACTTCTTTCCCATCTTTTCCCTTCCCCTTTATCGACAGGTGTGCTTATTCTTACCCTCAACTTCTTCCCCATCTTTTCCCTTCCCCTTTATCGACTGGTGTGCTTATTCTTACCCTCAACTTCTTTCCATCTTTTCCCTTCCCCTTTATCGACTGGTGTGCTTATTCTTATTACTCTCCTCTCGATGTCACTTCAAGGGCAAGGTTGAAAAAAAGGGAGCCCAAGAAAATAATTGGCACTGTGTCGATGTAGAGTTGACGCACACATGTAAGGGTCTGTATAGTTGACATATACGTACATATAAACATTGACACATACACAAACACATACTCACGTTCCTATATATATACACACACACGCAGACATTCCTGCATACTTGCATACATACATACATACATACATACATACGAACATAAAGACATATGGAGAAAGAGGAAGAGAAAGAGAAACCAGAGAAAGTTTAACAGGCTGAAAATAATGATGATAATTTTTTTTTTTTTTTTTTTTTTTTTTACAGCAAAGGAGACAGCTCAAGGGCACAAAAAAGTAAACATTAATAAAAAAAAAGCCCGCTACTCGCTGCTCCTAAAAAGAATCCAAAGAGGTGGCCGAAAGATAAGTCAGTTTCGGGAGGAGAGGTGTCCTGATACGATGATGATAATGATGGTAAAAATAATGATGAAGATGATGATAACGATGATGATGATTGCTATATGGCTTGATGTCTTTTCGTTACTTAATTATTCTATTTTTTGTATTACGCATTAATTTATTTTTAAACACAAACTTTTATCGAGTGTATTAAATCACCAATGTCTGTCTAGTGTGTGTTCGTGTGTGCTCATGGTGTTTTTTTTCTTCTTTTCAGTACCGAGAGTGTGTGCGTGTGTGCGTGTGTGTGTTGACGGCAGGACGAGACTGTGAGGAGGGTAAGTAGTTTTTTTTTGCTTAAGTTATTACCATTATTATTATTATTATTATTATTAGAAGTTGTAGTAGTAGTAGTAGTAGTAGTAGTAGTAGTAGTAGTAGTAGTAGTAGTAGAAGCAGTAGTAGTAGTAGTAGTAGTAGTAGGAGGAGGAGGAGGAGTAGGAGGAGGAGGAGGAGGAGGAGGAGGAAGAAGAGGAGGTGGAATAAGACCAATAAGAAAAGGAAAGTGTGCTATTTTTTGAGGTCGGGTTATGAGAGAGAGAGAGAGAGAGCAACATTTGTGTGTCTTGTTGGTAAAGAGAAAGGAAACAGTCCCTTAATGCTATGTCAACCTCCTCCTCTTCCTCCTCCTCCTCCTCTTCCTCCTCCTCCTCCGTACACACAAAAATCCTAAGGTAATATTTTCCTCCTTTTCCTTCCTCTTATTACATTTCTTTTTACTATTTCAATCTATTGCTCTATTTATTTTTACTATTATTATTACATTTCTTTTTACTATATCTATTGCTCTATTTATTTTTACTATTATTATTACATTTATTTTTACTATTTCAATCTATTGCTCTATTTATTTTTACTATTATTATTACATTTATTTTTACTATTTCAATCTATTGCTCTATTTATTTTTACTATTATTATTACATTTATTTTTACTATTTCAATCTATTGCTCTATTTATCTCTGCTATTATTATTATTATTATTATTTCTATCTGTTACTCCTTATTTACCTTCACTATTATTATTACATTTCTCTGTTATTTCTATTTATTGCTCTTTATTTATCTTTTCTATTATTATCACATTTCTCTATTATTTCTATCTATTACTCTATTTATTTTTACTATTATTGCCATTAATTTTATCACCCGCTCTTTTCATCACAAATATAAGCTAATTGGGCCACTTAACGA
>NC_066571.1:4588282-4600782 GCF_024679095.1 Eriocheir sinensis
ACTTTCCTTCCTTCATTCCTTTTTTCTTCCCTCTCCTCTCTTCTCTCCCTCCCTCCCTCCTTCCTTTGTCTCCCTCTCTCATTCCATCGCCTCTCCTCTAGTTTCCTTCCTCCATTCCCCTTTTCCTTCCCTCTCCCCCCTCTCTCCCTTCCGTCTCTTCCCTCTCCCTTCCTCCCTTTCTCTCTCCTTCCCCTCTCATTACTAGGCCTTCCGTTTCCCTTTCTTTCCTTCCCCCTTTCCCCCTTTCTTCACCTTGCTTTCCTCTTCTTTCCCTTCTTTACTGTTCCCTTCATTTCCTCGTTTCCTGTTTCTTTTTTTCCCTCATTCTCTTTTCCTCCTCTCCTTTTCTTTCTTTCCCTCTCTTATTCCCTCTTCTTACCATTCTCTTCTCTCTATCTCCCCTCTTCCTTTTATCTTCTTCCCTCGTTCTTTACTCTCTCTCTCTCTCAATCATTCAGTAAGATGGAGTTTACGATGCGTGTTGCCAACTGACATTTTGAGGGTGCGTAAGAGAGAGAGAGAGAGAGAGAGAGAGAGAGAGAGAGAGAGAGAGAGAGAGAGAGAGAGAGAGAGAGATTTGTAAGGGTTGTTCGCGAGTATGTTTCTTGACGTTCTCCATCTTCTTGATCATCTTCTTCTTTTTCTTCTTCTTCTTCTTCTTCTTGTTTTATATCTTCTTATTGTTGTTGTTGTCAAGGTTTTCATCATCAAAATATGTCTGTTATCTTCGTCCTCCTCCTCCTCTTCTCCTCCTCCTCCTCCTCCTCCTAATCATAAGCCTAATTCTTAACCCTTATGCATACAACTCTTCCCTCTCCTAATAACACTTCAAACACTCATCTTCCTTCCCTCTTACCTCCTCCCCCTCCTCCTCCTCTCTCTCTCTCTTCCCTTCCATTCTCATACTTCTCTCTCTCTCTCTCTCTCTCTTTTGTGTAACTCCATTCTCTTCCCTTCCTCTCTCCTCTTCACTCTCCTCTTTCCTCTTTTCTCTTCCTCCTCTTTTATACCCTTGTTCTTCTCTCCTACCGCCTATCTCTCTCTTTTGCGTTCTCTTTTTCTCTTCCTTTCCTCTTACCTTTTCGCTCATCTTTTCTCTTCCTTCTGTTCTTCTTCCCTATTTTTCCTTCTCCCTTTCTCCCCTTTTCCCCATCATCTTTATTTCTCCTTTTCTCAGCATCTTTATCTCCTCATTCCAGCATCATATCTCCTTTTTCCAGCATCATCTTTTCTTTCTCTGGTGTGTTCATCTTTTCTTCCCCCAGCATCTTCATTTTTTTTTCTTTTCCCTCTTCCTCTTTTTTTCCCACCATCCTCTTTTATCTTCCCAGCATCCTTATCTCTTATCTTCCCAGCATCTTAATCTTTCCTCTCATCGTCATCCTTATCTTTCATTCTCCCCGCATCCTCATCCCTCCTATTATCTTCCTTTTCCCTCCTCCTAACATTCTATTTTCTTTTTTCTCAGCATCTACTTTTTTCTCTCCCCAGTATTCACACTCTTCTCCTCTTCCCATCCTCATCTTTCCTCCCAGCCTCCTCATCTCCCCTCCTTCCATCATCTTCATCTCCCTTCCTTCCATCATCATTTACCCTCCTTCCATCATCCTCATCTCCCCTCCTCCCCTCCCCCTCCCCCTCCTCTTCACTCCATCTTCACGTCGTAAGAATAGGAAGCCCGTCAGCATTATCTTGTCTATTTATACCTCCGCGTCTCGTCACCTGGGGGAGGAAGGCAAGGGAGAGAAGAGGAGGAAGGGGAGGAAGGGAGAGAGAAGTGGGGGAGGGATGGAGAAAGGGAGAGGGTGAAAGGGGGTACGAGAAGTAAGGTAGAGAGAGGGAGGGGAGGAAGAGGTAAGAGGGGATGGGGAGAGAAGTGAGGGGAGAGGGAAGGGGTGAGGGGGAGAGAGAGGTAAGGGTGGGGGAGGGAGAAGAAAGGAAGGGAGGGAGAAGGAGAGGTTTTTGGAGGGTTATTCGTGCATGGAGGGGAGAAGGGAGAGAGGTAGAGAGGGAGGGAGGAAAGAAAAGAAAGAGAGGGGGAAGAAGGAGGGGCCAGGTTCTTTTATGTGCTGATAAGACGCATTGACGGAGAGAAAGAGAAGGAGGAGGAGGAGGAGGAGGAGGAGGAGGAGGAGGAGGGGGATGAGTGAAAGAGAGGTTGGAGAGGTCATCACGTCGTTCAAGTCTTATGCAGGTAAAGCTGATGGCCGGCTGATGTTGACGAGGGCGGGGAGGAGTAGGGAAGAAAGAAGAGCAGGTAACACGAAGCCGGACTCATAACAAGACTGACCCCCTCTTTGACCTTTAGAAATAGGTGACGTGAGATGGCAAAGTGTAATACCAACCTAGGGTATTACTGAACATTTCGTCTCCAAAGTTCACCTATTTGACAAGGCTTTCCTAGGAGTTTGGGGCATTTCCAGGAGTAGTTTTATGACCCTGGTGGTAGTCTGACTCTTCCTCTGTACCGTGAACCTAAAGAAACACTCATTAGAACCCGCCTGACCCCCTCTTTGACCTTTAGAAATAGGTGATATGAGATGGCAAAGTGTCTTGTAATACCAACCTAGGGTATTAGGGCATTCCAGGAGTAGTTTTATAACCCTGGTGGTAGTTTGACCCTTCTTCTGACAAGGTTTTCGTAGGAGTTTGGGGCATTTCCAGGAGTAGTTTTATGGCCCTGGTGGTAGTTTGACCCTTCTTCTGACAAGGTTTTCGTAGGAGTTTGGGGCATTTCCAGGAGTAGTTTTATGGCCCTGGTGGTAGTTTAACCCTTCTTCTGACAAGGTTTTCGTAGGAGTTTGGGGCATTTCCAGGAGTAGTTTTATGGCCCTGGTGGTAGTCTGACCCTTCTTCTGTACCGTGAACCTTAAGAAACACTCATTAGAACCCGACTGACCCCCTCTTTGACCTTTAGAAATTGTTGATATGAGAAGCGAGTGTGTCTTATAATACCGAACTTGTAAGATTCAGGGCCAGTTCCACAGTCCAGCAAGTTTGTAAGCTCCCCAACCAAACACAAAATACGACGAAAATTCCTTGTACAGTGTTTGGCGTTGACATAACAAGGAGAATTTTTTGAGACACCACGCAGGGAATCTCTTAAGTATCTGACATTAAGTAAAATTACGGATCATTGTGGAGAGTATTTTTTTTTTTTTTTTTACAGCAGAGGAGACAGTTCAAAGGCAATAAAAAAAGGAAACAATAATGAAAAAAAAAGCCCGCTACTCACTGCTCCTGAAAAGAGTTAAGAGGAGTGGCCAAATAGGTCAATTTCGGGAGGAGCGGTGCTGACAATGACTCTATGGTGGACTGTCGAACTGGGCCTTGGTGTTTGTTTTTATAGTAAAGGAAGCAGCTCAAGGGCAAAAAAAAAAAAAAAAAAAAAAAAAAACACGCCAATCACTTCTCCCATATCTATTAAGTCGAAAAAACGGATTATTGTGGAGAGTATAGTGTGGCTTGGGCGCTGACAATGACTCTGTGGTGAACTGTCGAACTGGGCCTTATTTTTTTATTTTTTTTTACAGTAAAGGAAGAAGCTCATGGGCAAAAAAAAACCCAATGAGAATCCCCTACCCCCCCCCCCTCCAATCACTGCTCCTGTATAAAAGAGTCAAGCTGAGTGGTCGAAAGAGAGGTCAATTTCGGGAGGAGAGATGTTCCGATACTGTTTTAATCCATTCGTCAGGCAGTTCAATGACCCTAAGAAAAAGATTAAAAAACACACAAGATATTCACACACACACACACACACACACACACACACACACACACACACACACACACACACACACACACACACACACACACACACACGAGATATTCCTTCAAAACTCAAAAACGTCGAAATTCCTCGCGGTGAGTCTGAACATAGTATTAACTTTTCCACAGGCGGACCTACAGTGCTTTGGGAAGAGGCTGAGGAGGAGGAGGAGGAGGAGGAGGTGGTAATGGTGTTTGCAAAGAGAGCATGCAAATAAAGTAGAGGAGGAGGAGGGGGGTGGAAGAAGAAGAGGAGGAAGCAGAAGAGGAGGAGGAGGAGGAGGAGGAGGAGGAGGAGGAGGAGGAGGAGGAGGAGGAGGAGGTAGTGTTTCCAAAGAGAGCATGCAAATAAAGTAGAAGATTAGAAGGAGGAGGAGGAGGAGGAGGAGGAGGAGGGGGAGGAAGAGGAGGAAGCAGAAGAGGTAGAGGAGGAGGAGGAGGAGGAGGGGGAGGTGGTGGTGTCTGCAAAGAGAACATGCAAATAAAGTAGAAGAGGAGGTGGAGGAGGAGGGGGAAGAAGAGGAGGAAGCAGAAGAGGTAGAGGAGGAGGAGGAGGAGAAGGAAAAATAGGAGGTTACACGCTTGAAGAAAAAGATTTGCTAGGCATGAACTGCGAAGGGCGACACAACATATGGTGACAGGAAGGAGGAGAGAAAGAAGAACGATAAGGAGGAAGAGGAGGAGGAGGAGAAGATGGAGGAGAAGAAAGTATTTGAAGATAGGGAAAGATGGAACAGTAACAGGAAGAGAGATGAAAAGGAGGAGAAGGAGGAATATATGAAGACAAAGAATAAAAGAGAAATAGAAGGAGGGGAAAGAAAGGAAAGATGAGAGAGAGAGAGAGAGAGAGAGAGAGAGAGAGAGAGAGAGAGAGAGAGAGAGAGAGAGAGAGAGAGAGAGAGAGAGAGAGAGAGATAGAGAGAGAGAGAGAGAGAGAGAGAGAGAGAGAGAGAGAGAGAGAGAGAGAGAGAGAGAGAGAGAGAGAGAGAGAGAGAGAGAGAGGAGGAAGAAGAGAGGAAGATATAGATGGAGGGATGGAAAAGAATAGGGAATGAAGGAGAGAGAACTAGAGAGGATAAGGAAGAGAGGAAAAGGAGAGGAGAGAGGAGAGAGAAAGGAGAGAGGAGAGGAAAAGAGAGAGAGAGAGAGAGAGAGAGAGAGAGAGAGAGAGAGAGAGAGAGAGAGAGAGAGAGAGAGAGAGAGAGAGAGAATGTGTACTATACGGAGGAAAAGAACGCAATGGATCGCCTCAAGGTCGTTCGTTGTCGTCTTCGCAGGTTATTTTAAGCCCAATTTAGGGTACGGAGAGAGAGAGAGAGAGAGAGAGAGAGAGAGAGAGAGAGAGAGAGAGAGAGAGAGAGAGAGAGAGAGAGAGAGAGAGAGAGAGAGAGAGGGGCACTTGTATATCGTAAACTTGAATCGTCACTTTAAAACGGTTCTGGCAGGCGGGTATCTGATGGTATGTGCGTGTGTGCGTGTGTGTGTGTGTGTGTGTGTGTGTGTGTGTGTGTGTGTTTATGCGTCGGACTTAGCCTGTTTACCGTGTTTCTTCCTCCTTCCTTCCTCACCACCACCATCACCACCACCACCATCACCACCACAACCATCACCCTTACCACCACCCTCACCATCACCACCATCACTATTTCCACCACAACCATCACCATCACCATCACCATTACCACTATCATCACCATCACCACCATCATCACCATCACCACCACCACCATCACCACCACCACCGCCACCACCACCATCATCACCATCACCACCACCATCACCACCACCACCATCATCACCATCACCACCACCACCACCACCACCACCACCACCATCACCACCACCATCATCACCATCACCACCATCACCACCACCACCATCACCACCACCACCGCCACCATCACCACCATCCTTACCATCACCACCATCATTATTTCCATCCCCACCATCACCACCCTTACCACCACCATCACCACCACCACCACCACCACCACCACCATCACCACCATCACCATCACCATCACCACCACCACCACCACCATCACCACCATCACCATCACCACCCTCACCATCACCACCATCACCATCACCACTATCACCATCACCACCATCAATCTCATCACCCCCACATCACTATTATCGTCACCAATATGAGGAATAATATAGAATTGTGAAGGACTGGAAGGAAAAAGGTCAAAAGAGGTCAAAGCGAAAAAAATAAAAAAATAAAAAAGAAAGGAAAATAAAAGACAGGAATGATATAGAGGAAAGAAAAAGAAGAAAGGGTGAAACAAAGAATGAAAGTAAAGAAAGGAGTAGAGAAACAAGAAAAGAAAGTATTATAGCGATGAAATAAATGAAAATGGAAGGAAAATGAACTGCTGGAAAGATAATAAAGAGTTAAAAGAAAAAAAAAGGAGTTAGAGGGAAAAAAAGAAAGTTCAAAGGAAGGGAAAATAAAGACAGGAATGATAATTTAAAGGAAAGAAAAAAAGAAAGTGGAAAGGAAAGGGAAAAAAAGACAGGAATGATAATTTAAAGGAAAGAAAAAAAGAAAATGCAAAAAGGAGGGAAAAAGACAGATAATGATTATTTAAAGTAAAGAAAAAAATAAAGTGCAAAGGAAAGGAAAAAAAAGACAGGAATGATAATTTAAAGGAAGGAAAAAAAGAAAGTGGAAAGGAAAGGAAAAAAAAAGACAGGAATGATAATTTAAAGGAAAGAAAAAAAGAAAATGCAAAGGAAAGGGAAAAAAAGACAGGAATGATAATTTAAAGGAAAGAAAAAAAGAAAATGCAAAGGAAAGGAAAAAAAAGACAGGAATGATAATTTAAAGGAAAGAAAAAAAGAAAATGCAAAGGAAGGGAAAAAAGAAAATGGAAAGGAAAGGGAAAAAAGGCAGGAATGATAATTTAAAGGAAAGAAAAAAAGAAAGTGGAAAGGAAAGGAAAAAAAGACAGGAATGATAATTTAAAGGAAAGAAAAAAAGAAAGTTCAAAGGAAGGGAAAATAAAGACAGGAATGATAATTTAAAGGAAAGAAAAAAAGAAAGTGGAAAGGAAAGGAAAAAAAAGACAGGAATGATAATTTAAAGGAAAGAAAAAAAGAAAGTGGAAAGGAAAGGAAAAAAAGACAGGAATGATAATTTAAAGGAAAGAAAAAAAGAAAGTGGAAAGGAAAGGAAAAAAAGACAGGAATGATAATTTAAAGGAAAGAAAAAAAGAAAGTGCAAAGGAAAGGGAACAAAAGACAGGAATGATAATTTAAAGGAAAGAAAAAAGAAAATGCAAAGGAAATGGAAAAAAAGACAGGAATGATAATTTAAAGGAAAGAAGAAAAGAAAGTGGAAAGGAAAGGGAAAAAAAAGACAGGAATGATAAAAAGAAAATAAAAAAGGATGAAATAAAGAAAAAGTAAAAAAAAAAGAAAAAAGGAAACCGATGAAATAAATGAAAATTCAAGGAAAATGAACTGCTGGAAAGAGAGTAAATAGTTAAAGGAAAATAAAGGAGTTAAATAAAGATGGATAAAAGAGAGAATATGAAAATCTGAAGGCATAATAAAGAGACTTCGCTATATCAAAGAGAAGCTGAGAATAGAGAGAAAAATTATAAAAGATGATGATGGTGATGATGGTGATGATGATGATGATGATGATGAAGAGGCGCATAAAAGTAAATGTATAAGGAAGTTTAGTCTCTGCCATACATCCTCTTCACTCCCCCCTTATCTTCCCTCCCTCATCTCCCTCCCCTCCCCCGTCTCCCCTCCCCTTCCCTCTCCCCTCCTTCATTTTCTAACTGTGTCACCATTAACTCATTGACATACACACACACACACACACACACACACACACACACACACACACACACACACACACACACACACACACACACTTTACACACACACCCTCCACCCATCCATCTCTACATACGCACATACGCACATACCTATACATACATACGCACATACGCAGGGGGTGGCCATACGTACTTTCAATCTATTTCGAGCACCTTGTGACGGCGATGAAGCCTGACGCATGGAGGGGGGAAAGGGGGGAGGGGAGAGGGGGAGGAGGGGGAAGGGGGAGGGAGGGAGCAGGGGGATAGATTGGAGGTATGAGGAAGGGGGGATGTTAAGGTTCGGGGGGTTGATGTGGCCGGGGGTTTTAAGCTGAGGAACAGGAGGAAAAAAGGAGGAAGTTTAACAGGTAGAAATTAGAAGTGAGGAGGCAAGAAATAGGAGAATGGAGATGAATGGGGAAATAGGAAGAAGAATACGAGAATAAACATGAATTGGCAAATAGGAAGAAGGTAAGGAATGTAAAAATAGGGACGGGAAGGTCAGAGAGAGAGAGAGAGAGAGAGAGAGAGAGAGAGAGAGAGAGAGAGAGAGAGAGAGAGAGAGAGAGAGAGAGAGAGAGAGAGAGAGAGAGAGTATGTGTGGCATCTCATTCATCAACAGACCCGCAGATCACCGCCGGAAGCTGCCAAGTCCCGCGCATTAACAGACAGACAGACAGACACCCACTGAGAGAGGGAGGGGAAAAAATAGTAAACAAACACACAGGACCGTACCTTTGCCTTACCCTCGTCCATTAAAATCACTCCCTTAATTAACCAATATACATAACCTCACCTTTTCAACCTCACCTGTACGATTTCACCTGTTTAATCTTACCTGTTTAAATTCACCTGTGCAACTTCACCATTTAATCATTCCTGTTCAACCTCACCTGTACAACCTCACCTGTTTAATCTTACCTGGTCAACCCCACCTGTACAACCTCACCAACTTAAACATTCCTGTTCAACCTCACCTGTACAACCTCACCAATTTAATCTTGCCTGTTCAACCTCACCTTTTCAACCTCACCTGTACAACCTCACCTGTTTAATCATTCTTGTTCAACCTCACCTTTCCAACCTCACCTGTACGACCTCACCTGTTTAATCATTCCTGTTCAGCTTCACCTTTTCAACCTCACCTGTTTAATCATTCTTGTTCAACCTCACCTTTTCAACCTCACCTGTACAACCTCACCTGTTTAATCTTACCAGTTCAACCTCACCTTATTAACGTTGCCTCTTTAATCTCACCTCTTTAATCATGGCTCTTTAATCATGCCTATTGAGCTTCACCTGTGTAACCTCACCTGTTTAATTAGCCTTACTTGTATAACCTCACCTTGGCAGTAATCTTCCCCCCCCCCCCCCCCTGAAAAAAGACTGATAGCACTACGTAGAGAGCGGGGAAAGATGGAGAGAAAAAAATGAGAAGGGGGGAAAAGAGGGAAGAAGAGAACAAGAGGGAGGAAATGAAAGTAGGGATGGAAAGGAGGGAGAAAGAAGGGAGAAGGGAGGGGAAAAGAGGGGGGGGAGGAAAGGATCACTCTCTTAAACGAGCGTAAGAGAAAAAGATAAAACTGGAAAGAAAATCGTCATCATAATCATCATCAGCCATCCATCAAATCAAGAAAGAGCTCAAGAAAAAGAAAGAAAGAAAAGAAAATTGAAAAAAAATCTATAAATCAAGAGAGAGAGAGAGAGAGAGAGAGAGAGAGAGAGAGAGAGAGAGAGAGAGAGAGAGAGAGAGAGAGAGAGAGAGAGAGAGAGAGAGAGAGAGAGAACTACCAAAAAAAAAAAGAAGAAAAAAACACCAACATCACCATCAACCATCCATCAAATCAAGGCTATTGTTTACCTCACCTTGGCGGGTCACCTGGTGCTGTTGTTTACCTGTGAGAGGGGAGGAGAAGGGGGAAGGAGGGAGAGGGGGGCGATACCTTACCTGGCGTCCTCTTCCTCAGGTGCCCGCTGGTGGGATGACTTGCAGGTTGCTAGGGAAGGTGTTGGTGGCTTGGGGAGGTACTGTTGTATAGTGGGGATGTGTTGGGGGGGCGTCGGGAATGGTTTGGGTAATGGTGGGGGGATGAGGAATGGACAGATGGCTGGGGAATGGCGGGAATGTGGTAAGGAATGGTTGGGGTGGTTGAGGAGACGGTGTGGTGTTAGTGTTGGGTGTTGGGGACAGGAGGTGAAGGGGCAAAGGGTGATCTTGTGTGGGGTTGTGTTGGGGAATGGTGGAGTGAGTGAGGAATGGTGAGTGGGTGGGGAGGAAGGGAAGGGTTGAAGGGCAATGTGTGTGTGTGCTGGCGTGTGTTTTGTAGAAGAGGAGGTAGAGGAGAAAGGGTTAATACGTAGTCGTTGTAGTAGTAGTAGTAGTAGTAGTAGTAGTAGTAGTAGTAGTGTGAGAAGGATGATTATGAGATAGAAGAGGAGGACGAGAAGGTAATGATTGTATTGAAGAGTTTAAGGGAGAGAGATTGCGAAAAGAGGAAGGAGAAGATGAAGGAACACAAACAAAAATGAAGAAGAAGAAAGAGGGAAAGAAGTGATGAAAGAGGGAATACGAGACAGTAAGGAAGAAAACGAAAGAATAAGAATAAGGAGGAGAAGAAGAAGAAGGGGGTTGATGGAAGAAGTAAAGGGAAGATGAAAGAAGTAGTATTCAGAAGGGAAACAGAGATGATGTGATGAAAGAGGGAAGAGGAGAGGAGTAAACAGCGAGGAAGTAAAATAAAGACGAAGTTGAGAAGAAGAAGAGGGAGATGATGGAGGAGGAGATATAGGTTAAAAAGAAGAGGAAGGAGCAAAAGCAGAAGAAGAAGAAGAAGAAGAAGAAGAAGAAGAAGAAGAAGAAGAAGAAGAAGAAGAAGAAAAAGAAAAAGAAAAAGAAGAAGAAGAAGGCATAGGGGGAAGCTAGGCCTATCTTCGTCCATCCAAAGCCGTGTACACTGTTTACGGCTCGGGACAAAGTGTGATAATAGGTCGTGACGCGGGTGATGAAGAGGGGAGAGGGAGGCGTAAATCACCACCCCTCTACACTGGGGGGAGGGGAGGAGAAGGAGGGGGGAGTGTAGGGGGGAAGAAAAAATGAGGGGAGGGGAAGGGAAGGGAGTGTGCGGTTCCTATGAAGACGAGGACATCAGAGAAGGAGGGGAAGGGAAGGGCAAGGGAAGGGGAGGAAAGGGGAGGAAAGGTGGGGGGGGGGGAGGGAGGGGAGGGAGGGAGAAAGGGAAGGCGTCTGCAAATTATGAAGATTTATAAAAGCGACGTCAGGAATGCGGGAGAGAGAGAGAGAGAGAGAGAGAGAGAGAGAGAGAGAGAGAGAGAGAGAGAGAGAGAGAGAGAGAGAGAGAGAGAGAGCAGTGGAATGCCCGTGTTGAGTATGGCATGAATGTGGACTTGTAGTAGAGCGGCCCTTTGGAGGTGATGGGGGCAGAGTGGGGGGGGGGGGGGGGCGTGGAATGCGGGTAGGCGTGGCAGGGTGGCGGTGGTAGGGAGGGTTAGGGTAGGGGAGGGGTGGGGGAGGTGAGGGCGTGTGGTGTTGTGTTGTGTTTGTGTGTGTTTGTGTGTGTGTGCGCCACGGTTTAGGCTGACAGGCTTCGAGGAGGGGGAGGAAGGAAGGAAGGAAGAAAGAGGAAGAGAGAGAGGAGAGGAAGTAAAAGAATAGGAAACAAGGAGGAGGAGGAGGAGGAGGAGGAGGAGGAGGAGGAAGAAACGGGAAGAGAGAGAGGAGAGGAAGTAAAAGAATAGGAAACAAGGAGGAGGAGGAGGAGGAGGAAGGAAGGAAGAAAGAGGAAGAGAGAAAGGAGAGGAAGTAAAAGAATAGGAAACAAGGAGGAGGAGGAGGAGGAGGAAGGAAGGAAGAAAGAGGAAGAGAGAGAGGAGAGGAAGTAAAAGAATAGGAAACAAGGAGGAGGAGGAGGAGGAGGAGGAAGGAAGGAAGGAAGAATGAGGAAGAGAGAGAGGAGAGGAAGTAAAAGAATAGGCAACAAGGAGGAGGAGGAGGAGGAAGGAAGGAAGAAAGAGGAAGAGAGAGAGGAGAGGAAGTAAAAGAATAGGCAACAAGGAGGAGGAGGAGGAGGAGGAGTACTACAAGAAAAGAAGGAGGAGGAGGAGGAGGGGAAGGAAGAGTATAAGAAGAGGAAGTAAGAGGAGAAACATGGAAACATAGACGAGCAGGCAGCATAAAGCCTATTGTCTCATTGCGAAGCTGCCCGCATTCAGTGATTTAAGCAATCCGTCAGCCACCGGAGCGGCTTGCGGGGAGGATTAAAGCACTTCTATACGTGCTCGTGGATACGTTTAGTTCACTCCCGACGCAGCAAAGTGACGGTCAATGCGATATTTAAAAGAGTTGATTGTTTTCGCATTAACCACTCATGCAGGAAGGCTGTTACAGTGGCGGGGAGAAGGAGGAGAAGGAAAAGGACTGTATAGTTTCCTCTGTAATTTTCTTTCGTAAATACTTGAGTTCCTCTAAAAATTGACCTCTCTTTTGGCTACTCTTTACTCTTTACTCTTTTTGTACTCTTTTTTTTTGCCCTTCCCCCCATACTGATGTAACAACAACAACAACAACAACAACAACAACAACAACAACAACAACCCTGTCATGCCCTTTTCAAATCACCCTGTATGTAAAGTTCCATATAAAGCTCTACCTTGCCTCTTTTAACTCTCCCAAGTGTAAAATTCAGTCCCTCTAAAGACCCTTATTTAAAGCTCTCTACTTCGGCCCTTTAGATACTTCCTAATAAAAAGTAGTACCCCGTAGAGCTCCCTATATAAAGCTCTACCTCGCGTCTTTAAACTTCAGCACATGTAAAGCTCTTAAGATCTCTCTCAACTCTTTAAAATCTCACTAATCAAAAGCTCCCTCTAAAG
>NC_066571.1:4605782-4613282 GCF_024679095.1 Eriocheir sinensis
CCCGAACAGAGGTCAAAGGAGTGTCCAAAACGAGAGGTCAATTTCGGGAGGAGAGGTGTCCTGATACCCTCCTCTCGAAAGAGTTCAAGTCGTAGGCAGGAGGAAATACAGATGAAGGAAGATTGTTCCAGAGTTTACCAGCGTGAGGGATGAAGGAGTGAAGATGCTGGTTGACTCTTGCATAAGGGGTTTGGACAGTATAGGGATGAGCATGGGTAGAAAGTCGTGTGCAGCGGGGCCGCGGGAGGAGGGGAGGCATGCAGTTAGCAAGTTCAGAAGAGCAGTGAGCATGAAAATATCGATAGAAGATAGAGAGGCAACATGGCGGCGGAATTTGAGAGGTAAAAGACTATCAGTATGAGGAGAGCTGATGAGACGAAGAGTCTTTGACTCCACTCTGTCAAGGAGAGCTGTGTGAGTGGACCCCCCCCCCCCACACATGGGATGTATATTCCATACGAGGGCGGACAAGGCCCCTGTAAATGGATAGCAACTGTGCGGGGGAGAAGAACTGGCGGAGACGGTACAGAACGCCCAGCCTCGAGGAAGCTGATTTAGTAAGAGATGAGATATGAAGTTTCCAGTTGAGATTTTGAGTTAAGGATAGACCGAGAATGTTTAGTGTTGAGGAAGATGATAGCTGAGTGTTGTCAAAGAACAGTGGATAGTTGTTTGGAAGATTGTGTCGAGTAGATAGATGGAGAAACTGTGTTTTTATATGGATCTGACTACGTGTGTGTAAGTGTGTGTGTGTGAGTGAGTGAGTGCCAGTATATATGTGTGTTTATGTGTGCGAGTACGTGCATGTGTGTGGGTGTGTGGGTGTGTGTGTGCGTGGGTGTGGGCGTCTTACAGGATGTTGCTGGGAGGGGATGCAACACGTGTCTGGGCTCTGTAATTCATTCTTGCCGCCTCTGAAGTGATTGCACAGCTGTTGCGTCCTTCTCCTTCTCCTTCTCCTCCTCCTCCTGCTCTTCTGCTCTTCCTTAGGTTCTCTGTAAGTCTGTACGCACGCACACACACACGCACACACGCACACCATAGCCAGTACCAAATCTTCTTCCTGTTTTTCCTATGCATCTTCTTCTTCTTCTTCTTCTTCTTCTTCTTCTTCTTCTTCTTCTTCTTCTTCTTCTTCATTTTCTTTTTTCTTCTTGTTCTTGTTGTTCTTGTTCTTGTTCTTCTTCTTCTTTTTCTTCTTCTTCTTCTTCTTCTTTTTCTTCTTCTTCTTCTTCTTCTTCTTCTTCTCTTTTCTCACTAGATTTCACAGCATCCATCTCATCTCCCTCCCTCCTTCCTCCATCTTCCTCAGTTTCCTCCCTTCACCCTCATATACCTCCATTTCCTCCACTTATTTTAATTTTCTGTAATCTCCACCGCCTCCTCCACTTCCTCCACCAGCATCCACCTCCTTCTCTCCTCTCTCCTCTCTCTCTCCTTGGAGGTGCGTGGGTGACTTCAGAGAGGGATGCTTCACGCCACCACCACTACCACCTTCACCACCACCACCACCACCACCACCACCACCACCACTACCACCACCACCACTACCACCACCTTCACCACCACCACCACCACTAGAAGAACCAAAGAAAACAAGGGAGGAGGGAGAAATCTTTATGTAGGAACCCCACTCAGGCCTACTCTCTCTCTCTCTCTCTCTCCTATCGTAATTGGATCATAAATGGAGGCGAAGGAAACACAAATAATATCATGTTTCCTTTTCTTTATTTTTTTCTTCGTCTTCTTCCAAAAAAAGTAAAAAAAAAAAAAATAAAAGAAGAGAGGGAGTGGTGGGGTCTCTCTCTCTCTCTCTCTCTCTCTCTCTCTCTCACACACACACACACACACACACAATTACGGCTCTTTATGCTGCCTCGCCTATCTCCGCATTCATCGCCCTGACATTCACGCTTCAGTGCGAGAAATAATATCTTACTGGCTCTCCCCTTCTCTCCTTCACTCCCCTTCTCTTCCCTTCCCTTCCCTTCCTTTCCTTCATCCCCCTTCAGTACTTTCCTTAACGGATTTTTTCCCCCTCACTCTTTCCTTCCCCTTCGCTCCTAACTGTTCTCTGCCCTTCTTCACATCTTCCCCTTCCCTTTCTCTCCTTCCCCTAAGTCATTTCTCCTCTTCACTTCTTTCCCTTCATTCTCACTGGTTCCTTAGTCTTCTCTCTCCGTGCCTTCTCTCCTTTTCTTCTTCACTTTTTTTTCCTTCCTCTTCCCTCCTCCTTCGTCTTTTTTTCTATCCCTTCCATTTCCTTCTTCCCTTCTCCGTTCTTCAACTCTCTTCACAACTCCTTCCTTTTTTCTCTTCCATATTTCACCTCTTCCCCTTCCGTCTTCTCTTTCCCTTCACTGTTCCCTTCTTCACTCTCCCGTTACCCTCCAACTTCAGTCTTTCCCTTCACCTTCTCCCTTCTCGTTCCCCTTCCCCTTCCATACGTTCCCTTCCCTTCCGTCCCCTTCCCCTTCCGAGGCTCCGGCAGGGTTCTACGTGACCACTCGGCGCCCTGTCAAGTGTATCAAGTGTCCTACGAGAGAGAGAGAGAGAGAGAGAGAGAGAGAGAGAGAGAGAGAGAGAGAGAGAGAGATCCATTCTTTTATTGCATCCTCTTGAGATTGTCAGTCTTCTGTTTTTTTCTTGTTATCTTGTCCTTTTATTTCTCCTTTTACGTTCAGGCTTGTTTTTATCAATTTGTATACATTTTCCTATTTTTGTGTTTTTTTCCTCATTTAGTATTCTTTTCCTGGTAGCTGACCTTTGCTATAATACGATATCATCACTGGCAATGTGGGTGTGTGGGCGGGGGTCAAAAATGCTTATGGACACTGGAGCTTGGTGGTGGTGGTGGGGTTGGTGAGGTACTGGTGGTGGTGGAGGTGGTGTTGAAGACGTGTGGGAGTGGAGTTGAGGGGCTCGTGAGGATGTGAGGGAATTTTATAGAGGCCAAAGGTGACACAGGCGCCCCAACACAACGGTGCCTTTGAAGCGAGTGCCCGCCTACACACACACACACACACACACACACACACACACACACACACACACACACACACACACACACACACACTCCTCCTCCTCCCTCCTCCTCCTCCTCCTCCTCCCTCCTCCTCCTCCTCCTCCTCCTCTCTCTCTCTCTCTCCTCTCTCTCTCTCTCTCTCTCTCTCTCTCTCTCTGTCTCTCTCTCTCTCTCTCTCTCTCTCTCTCTCTCTCTCTCTCTCTCTCTCTCTCTCTCTCTCTCTCTCTCTCTCTCTCTCTCTCTCTCTCTCTCTCTCTCTCTCTCTCTCTTTCAGTCTCACATTACACTTACCTTTCATATACTACAGAAGCCAAAACACACACGCCTCCTCCTCCTCCTCCTCCTCCTCCAGCGTAAACACCCATTGGCACCTTCATTTCCGGTACTAGAGGGAAGGCACTCGCGAGCCAACCTGGGAGTGCCAAAATGTAGGGCAAAGAAGGACCAGAAGGAGGGCAGGAAGAGGGAGTGGCAGGGGGGGCAGAGGGGGCGGGGGTTACAAGGGTGGGTCGGGGTATAGGTAAGGATTGGGAGGTTTGGGTAGGGGGAGGGTAAGGGGAGGGTGGGTGGGGTTGGTGGAACATAAAGGGAAGGGAAGGATTAGGTTAGGATAGGGTAGGTGAAGGGAGGGAAAAGGAAGGGTGCGGGTGGTTGGATAGGTAAGGATTGGGGAGTTAGGGTAGGGAGAGGGTATGGGTAAGGTGGTTGGGGTAAGGGGGAAGGAGGAAGGTAAGGTAATGGAAAGATTAGGTTAGAATAGCGTGAGGGAGGGAAACAAGGGGGGTGGGGTGATTGGTAAGAATGGGGAGGGTTAGTAGAGGGTAAGGGGAGGGTAAGGGTGGGTTGGGTGGGGTGGTGAAAAGGGGTAAGGTAAGGTAAGAGAGAATGATTAGGTTAGGATAAGGTGGGGTTAGGAAAGGGTTGGGTTAGAAGGGCTAGGTAAGAGGTTAGGGTAGGTTGGGGTAAGGGAGGGGAAGGGAGGGAAAGGGTGGCTAGGTAAGTAAGGGTGAAGGGGTTTAGGTAAGGCTAGGATAGGGTAGGGTAAAGGAGGGAAAGGGAGCGAAGGGAGGCTCGGTAAGGAGGAGGGGAGGGGGAAGGGTTAGGGTATGGGTAGGGAGGGGGGCAGGTAAGTGGTAGGGGGAAGGTAGGTAAAGGAGAGAAGGAAGATAAGGTAAGAGGAAGGAAGGAAGGAAGGAAGGAAGAAGGGAGGAGGAAGGAAGGAGGAGAAGGAAGAGAGGAGAGAGAGAGAGAGAGAGAGAGAGAGAGAGAGAGAGAGAGAGAGAGAGAGAGAGAGAGAGAGAGAGAGAGAATATGTACGCAGTTAAAATATTATCCAAAGATTATTATTATTATTATTATTATTATTATTATTATTATTATTATTATTATTATTATTATTATTATTATTATTATTATTATTATTATTATTATGATTATTATTGTTATTATTATTATTATTATTATTATTATTATTATTATTATTATTATTATTATTATTATTATTATTATTATTATTATTATTATTATTATTATTATTATTATTATTATTATTATTATTATTATTATTATTATTATTATTATTATTATTATTATTATTATTATTATTATTATTATTATTATTATTATTATTATTATTATTATTATTATTATTATTATTATTATTATTATACTAATTTTACTACTACTACTACTACTACTGCTTTTTCTACTAATACTACTACTACTACTAATACTACTACTACTACTACTACTACTACTACTACTACTACTACTACTACTACTACTACTACTACTACTACTACTACTACTACTACTACTACCACTACTACTACTATTTATTATTATTATTATTATTATTATTATTATTATTATTATTATTATTATTATTATTACTAGCTCTTCTCACTCCCTCTGCGTATGTGGGTCATGATTAAGAGGTAGAATTCCTTGGCGTCCCTCCTACGCCCTCACTCCTTCAGGCTAAGTGCTACGTGCAGGAGGAGGAGGAGGAGGAGAAGTGGAAGGAGAAGAAGTAGAAGTAGTGGAAGAAGGAGAAAAAGAAGAAGAAGAAGATGAAAAAGAAGAAGAAGAAGAAGAAGAAGAAGAAGAAGAAGAAGAAGAAGAAGAAGAAGAAGAAGAAGAAAAAGAAAAAGAAGAACAACAAAAAGAACAAGAAGAACGAAAAAGAGCAAAGAAACAACGGATATTGAAGGCCAGAAAAGGAAAAACGCAAATGAAGAAGAGGAAAAAGAAAAAAAGAAAAAAACACACATGAAGACAAATGACGACGATGTAGAGGAGGAAGAAAAGGAAGAGGAAGAGAAAAAAAAGAAGAGAAAAGGGACATAAGGAAGATGAGAGCAGGAGTATAGGAGAGGAGTTTGAAGAAGAAGAATAAAAGAGAAGAAGGAAGAGGAGGAGGAGACAGGGGTCTAGGGGGCAGCAGGGGGGGCTGTAGATGGGGGCAGGGGGGAGAAGGGGGGTGGTAGAGGGGGGCAAGGGGGGGCGGTAGGGGTCGTGACAGCGGTGTGGGTCTTGCTGTGACGCTGAGCAGGGCAGGAGGAACCCACGGCCTCTTGAGCTAAAGTGAAGGGAGGAGGAAGAGGAGGAGGAGGAGGAGGAGGAGGAGGAGGAGGAGGATGAGGAGGAGGAGGAGAGAGAGAGAGAGAGAGAGAGAGAGAGAGAGAGAGAGAGAGAGAGAGAGAGAGAGAGAGAGAGAGAGAGAGAGAGAGAGAGAGAGAGAGAGAGAGAGAGAGAGAGAGAGAGAGAAAAAGAATATATCAAAACGACTCAACAAAAAAAAAAGACAAATAAATAGAGAGAGAGAGAGAGAGAGAGAGAGAGAGAGAGAGAGAGAGAGAGAGAGAGAGAGAGAGGTTATGTTTCATTTATCATTTATTTTCTTCCTCCTCTTCTTCTTTTTGTTTGTTTGTGAAGTTTATTTTTAGTGGACGAAGTTAAGAAAGTAATTTTTTTCCTAGTAAGTTATTTTTTCCTTAATTTTCTTGCTTTCGTTTCAAATTCCTGTGAAGTGTTTATTTCTTTCCTTCCTTCCTTCTTTTTTCTTTTGTATCAAGTTATTTTTCTGTATTTTTCTTTTTTTTTTGGTTTTTAATAATGTGGAGTTCCATTAATTATTCACTGCTGAGTATTTCTTTTCATATCAACACCTTTCGTCTTCCGTTTATATTCATTCTGTCTTTCTTTCTTTCTCTCATTCGCTTCTTCCTTCTCGTTTCCTTTCTTTCCTTTTTTCATTTATTCCCTTCATTCCTTCCTTAATTTCTTCCATCGTTCCTTCCTTCCTTCCTTTCTTTTTTTCCTTTCTTCCTTCCTTCCTCCTTCCTTCCCTCCTTCCTTCCTTCCTCCCTTCCTTTCTTCTTTTCTTCCTTCTTTCCTTCATTCATTTCTTCCTTCCATCCTTCCTTTTTTCCTTTCGTTCATCCATTCTCAAGATCAACATTGTTTTCATCTCTTCCCTTCTCTTCCCTTCCCTTTTTTTTTTCCCATACCTCTTAAAACCTTTCACTTGCCTTTCCATCCCATCACTTCACATCCCTTGCTTTCCCTTCTCTTCCCTTCCCTTCCTTTAACTTCCCTCTCCATCCCTTATTTCCCTTCCCTTCCCTTCCCTTCCCTTCCCTTCCCTTCCCTTCCCTTCCCTTCCCTTTCCTTCCTTTCCCTTCCTTTCGTTTCGTTTCCTTTCCTTTCCTTTCATTTCCTTTCCTTTCCTTTCCTTTCTTTGCCTTCCTTTCCCTTCCCCTCCCTTCCCTTCCCTTTCCTTCCCTTCCTTTCCTTTCCCTTCCTCATCCTTCCCTTTCCTTCCCTTCCCTTCCCATCCCTTCCCATCCCTTCCCTTCCCTTCCTCTCCCTTCACTTCCTTTCCCTTCCCTTCGCTTTCCATCCCTTCCCTTCCCTTCCCTTCCCTTCCCTTCCCTTCCCTTCCTTTCCCTTCCCTTTCCTTCCTTCCCCAAACCTCTTAAAACCCTTCTCTTGCCTCACCTTCATAATCCTCTCCCTTCCCCTCCCTTCCCTCTCTCACACCCTTCTTATAATCAACTCCCTACTGTCCTACTTTTTCTCTCCTCCTCCACTACCTCCACCACCTCCTCCTCCTCCTCTTCCTCCTCCAGTGTCCCTTCCTACGCATCAACTTGCTCAGGTGGGCGATAACAGGTGAGGTGAGGTGCCGTGAGAGGTGCCATGACTTTCAGGAACACACCTCAATTACCTTAAGCCGTGTCTTGAAGGTGGCACTGGCTGGGGAAGGCGGGGCGTGGTATGGGTGTGGCACTGTCAGTCTGCTTGGCACTTACTGCTTCCTGCTCCCTTCGTCTTGCTGGTGGTGGTGGTGGTGGTGGTGGTTTGTGAGGCTACGGGGCTCCTCCTCTTCCTGCTGTTCAGGTTGGCACTAATTCTAATTGCTGTCAGATTATCATGTTTTTTTTATCTTTTTTTTTGTAGGAGAATTTCTT
>NC_066571.1:4615782-4623282 GCF_024679095.1 Eriocheir sinensis
TGTACCTAAGGGAGGGCACGGGAACGGGTTAAGGATGGGGAAGGGGAATAACTGGGGCACTCATATCGGTTAGGAATGAAGGTAAGAAGGAAAGAGAGATGAGAAGTAAGTAAAGAGGGAGAGATGAGACGAAATAGAAACAGGTAGGGATAAATGAGGTAAGAGATGGGAGATGCAAGAAGAAGGGAGGGAACGTAAAGAAGAAAGGAGAGTGTTAAGGAAAAGGAGGAGGAGGAACAGCTGTGAGGAAAGGAGGGAGAGACGGGAAGAAATGAGGGAGAGATGAGTAGAAGTCGCGATAATGTTGAGATATTCTTTTTTTTTTTTAACGTTTCGTCTATGGCTCCTGTAGGCTTACTTGGTGAGGTCTTGTGGTCAGCCCCAGCTTGTTATGGGTCAGGCAAGTGTTTGTAGTGGCACCATCTTGCTCATCTTTGATCCTCTTTTAGGGAGAATCAAGGCTCCGGGCTGATAGACAGTTCTTAGGACGGCACATGTAGGTAGTGTAAGGCGGTGACTGAAAATTTGCCAGATTTGAATTCGAATTCCGACCCGGGGAGTCAGCGTGCAGCTCACCCAACTGTTCATCCTTCTTTTCGGGCTGGTCGATAAATGGGTACCTGGGGAAACCTGGGGAAGGTAAACTGTGGTAACCTGGATGTCACTGGCACTGTGTCTCGGGGTAATGGGCTCTTCCCACCACAGGCTCATGGGCCAATGTTACGGAGATGAGCACCGCTGCCACGCTCAGTTATAGCGTATGTCTCCATCTTTACCTTTACCTTGTAGCGACGGACGGGACGCGAACCTGCATCCTCCTGCTCGCCGCGCCCTCTCGCTCACCACTCAGCCACCGCCTCTCCATCTATAAGAGAACAGGTGTCGTTCATGTTCGTTATGCGAGTTAGTGGTTGTTAATTGATGCGTTACCTGCAATTACCTGGACCAAAAATAGGAAGGAAATAACCTACCGTGGGAATAGAGAGTTAATGGGGTTGCTTCAACTGGATAATGGGGTTAGTTTGCCTGGGTAATGGGGCTGCTAGTGGCTCGGACAGTCCTTTAAGGGGAGGTTTACGAGGTGGTTTAATAGTTGTCCTAATGGCGCTATTAAAGGCCAACACACCTTAATTGTGACCTTGTGTGGCGGGGTGTGATTATTGCTTTAAGTGGGAGATGAGCTGATTGTGGGCGCTCTCTTGAAATTTATCCTCCTCCTCTTCCATCTCCTCCACCTCCTCGTTTTACATTCTTTTTTTCTTCTTCCTCAGTCTCTCTTACTTGCCTTTCCTCACTCTTCTTCCATCTAAAGCTAGGTTATCTTCCTCCTCTTCCTTCTCCGCCTCCTCCTCTTCCTTCCTCTCTATCCCCTACATTCTTATTTCTTCAGTCTTTCTTTCTGTCTCTCTTCCTTCCCTTCCCTTCACCTTCCGTCCCAACTTAACCTCATTCATTTCTTCTTCTACATTCTTCCTCCTACTTCCTTCGTCTCTGTCTCTCTTCATTATTCGCCTTCCATCTTTCTTACCTTTTCTCTCTTCTAAAACTAAATCATTTCTCTCTCTCTCTTCTTCCTACTGCCTTCGTCTGTCTCTCTTCATTATTCGCCTTCCATCTTTCTTACCTTTTCTCTCTTCTAAAACTAAATCATTTCTCTCCCTCTTTACAGGCGCGAACAAGCAAGCACCTCCTCGGCCTTCCCCGTGACTCAGGTGTACCCTTCCCGCCGTGACGAACTGCCGCTGCCAGCTGTGAGGCCGCGCAGATCCCCCGTGAGTGTTAACCTGAATCTGAGGCTCATACCAGGCGGGCGGGGGAAGGCTCTTGGTCTCCCTCGCTCCACCTGGTATGTGTCTTTGTATGTGTTTATTAGAGCTATTTCTTATGACCTTTTATAGAGGCAGATTGTTGTAGAGTTTATTTTTCTCGTATTAAGCAGGTTAGGGGAAGATCTTAGTCCCTTTGCTTGTGGAGAGTTTGTTTTTATGTCTTTTTATGTGTTTCTAGGAGCAGTTTTTTATGTCTGGTCTTTTAGATGGAGGAAATTGTTTTAGGATCTTTTCTTATTAGTTTTTTTTGTCATTCCAAGCAAGTGGGAGACGGTTCTTGGTCTCTCTGTAAGTCTTAATGTGCCTATTGAAGCGGTTTCTGATGCCATATTTCGTCTGTCTTCATTTACATGGTGCAGAGTGGTACAGGATCCTTTTTTTTTATATACCAAGCAGGCAAGGGGAGGTTCTTCGTCCTCTTCTACCTTATATATACCTTTTATATTTGTTCATGTATTTCTGTGTGGTTACTGGATAATATTTCTTAGTTTTGTAATATTTTTGTGTAGCGGTGGGGTGTGTGGGGGGGGGTGGGGAGGGAATAACTACTACTGGTGTGAAGGAATCTTAGGAGAAGGTGAAGGAAATTGAATGAATATTGGAAGAAACTGGAGGGATACTTGAGGGATCTGAGGTGAGAAAGAGAAGAGAGAAAACTGAAGGAAAACTAGGTGACTATTACTGGTGTGGAGAAATCTAAAGAGAAGGTGAAGGAAGCTGAATGAATATTGGAAGAAACTGGAGGGATACTTGAGGGATCTGAGGTGAGAAAGAGAAGAGAGAAAACTGAAGGAAAACTAGGTGACTATTACTGGTGTGGAGAAATCTAAAGAGAAGGTAGAAAAAACTGAATGAATACTGGAGGAAACTGGAGGGATACTTGAGGGAAGTGGAGGAGAAAGTTGAATGGAAACTAGAGGAAACTGGATGGATAGTGAAGGAAACTAACAGAAGGGAAACCATTGACTCTCCTCACCTTAACACACGTACACAGACATACACGCAAACTACTAAAAAAAGAAGAAAAAGAAAACAGTATCCTTGTACGCTCCATTATGTGTTGTTATGTGGTTGTGTGAGTATCGTGAGGGCTGGGTCGGTGTGGGAGGAAGTAATTCAACCCGTGAGTAACAACGACAATGAGTTCAGTAAGCGCGGTGAGGTAATAGCGTGAGTAACGAAGGCAAGACTCACGGGTTGATGAATCACAGGGTGGGTGCGGGCGGCATGGGGGAACCTTAGACTCAGATCATTGGGTGTTCCCTTGTGGTATTGACCCTGGGGGCGTGAGTAACGGGCCGAAATGGGTACGTGATGTGTTCATGGCTTGTGGGTTTTTTATATATCTTCTCTCGTTGTTGTTGTTGTTGTTGTTGTTGTTGTTGTTGTTGTTGTTGTTGTTGTTGTTGTGTTCTTGTTCTTGTTCTTCTTCTTCTTCAACTACATTATCATTATCATCTTATTCTTATTTTGGTTCTTGTTTTTGTTCCAGTTGGTAATAAATGACACACCTCTGAGTACCAAAAAGCTTAGAACACGTCCTTAAAATAGTTCTTGGGGTGAGTAAGAGCGGTCATCTGTCTCTCTTATTAATACTCGTCTTCATTCCAATTTAAAACCATCATGAAGTATAATGTCATAAGGTCGGAGCATCACTACACAAGGCGGTGATTTCATGGCCTGAGTGTAGCGGCAATTCCACGTGTATTAACTCATAAACAGGTGTGAGTGAGACCGAGGAGGACGTGAGGTGGTAAAAAGCCAGGTGGATTAACTGGGAGGAGGGTGGAAGAGGGGGGAGGTGGATGTGGTGTGGGAGCAGTGACGTGGGTGAGAGGGAGGGAGTGGGAGCGTGAAGTGGAAGAAGGGGGTATGTATTGAAGTCGGGAATGGGGAGGGGAGGAAGGAGGAAGTCGGAGATCGGTGATGGAAGTCGGGAGGTGGGAGAGGGTCGGGAGTAGGAGTCGGGGAGTGGTGAGGATTTGTGGAGGAAGTCGGGAGGAAGTCGGGTGTACTGTATCGGCTGTGGGATCGGAAGGAAGGAAAGATAAAGTCGGGGGATGTAAGAGGGGGTCACACGGGTCACAATGCCGCCTACACACGGGGGGGGGGGGGGGGATCTCAGTGAGGGGGCGTGCACAGGACCATGCCAAGTGACCGCCTGACTGCATTAGGCGGGAGCTCTGTGTAAGCCTCGAGGCCCCAATGCAAGGGTCATGTGCCCTGCTTGAGGTCTGACGTGTGAATGTGTAGGACGTTATGTGTGCCTGTGTATGATTTATTATTTTTTTTTACAGCAAAGGAGACAGTTCAAGGGCGTAAAGTAAAATATAAAAAAAAAAGCCCGCTTCTTACTGCTCCTGAATAGAGGTCAAAGGAGTGGCCAAAAAGAGAGGTCAATTTCGGGAGGATGATGTTTTTGTTTCCCTGTATTCTTCTTTATCCTTGTTTAAGCAAATCGTCTTGTATTCCTTTTTTTTTTTTTAATCGTTATTCATATTTGATCATTTTTTGTCCTGCAAGTCTATGTTTTTATTTTTTCGTTTCGTCTTTTCGCCTTTCGCGGTGGTCGGCCCCAGCCCAATATATTGCAGGCAAGTGTTTATAGTGCCACCATCCTGCTTGGCTCATGCTGCCCGCAGAAGCTCATCTTTGATCCTCTTTTTTAATTGAGAATCTAGAGTCCGGGTTAATAGGTGGTCTTCAGGACAGCATGTGGGTTTACTCTTGACCCACTCGGCAATGACTGAAAAATTGACAGCTTGTTTGTAGCGACGGGCGGGAAGCGAACTTGTTTTCGTGGAAGCCGCGCTCTGTATATCGCACGCTGTGTATATTTATCCTCGTGTAGTAGACCCCTGTGACTGTGTGTGTGTGCTTGGAACCGCTTGCCTCACCACATAAAGGGTTTCTTGGCTTACTTTCTGAATCCGTTCGTGACTTCCTGTGAATCCGTCTTGCTCATTAGTGCTAAATCTGAGTGTGTGTTTGTTTTGGGGTGGTGGGAAAGACCCTTCATATATATATTCTCTCTCTCTCTCTCATGATGTCAACTCTTGAGTGTACGTCTATGTATAAATAAACTCATTCTTGGTATATACGTGTTAATGTAGCCAAGGGTGAGAGAGAGAGAGAGAGAGAGAGAGAGAGAGAGAGAGAGAGAGAGAGAGAGAGAGAGAGAGAGAGAGAGAGAGAGAGAGAGAGAGAGAGAGAGAGAGAGAGAGAGAGAGAGAGAGAGAGAGAGAGAGAGAGAGAGAGTTGCGTATAATTGCATCGTTGGGCTGATCATCGCCAGGTGGCCGCGAGATGACTGCTTGGTAAACCCTGCCTGACTGAGGAGGGAGGATGGGCGGCATGTGACTGAGGGGGGAGAGAGAGACGGAGGACAGGGAGAAGAGGAAGAAGCGGGAAGAGGAGAAGAGAGGTGGGGAAGTGCCTATGACTAAGAAGAAGGGAGAGGATAGGTTAAAAAGCGATTAAAAGATGAAAAAAATAGATAGAAAGACAGAGAGAAGAGGAAGGGAAGAGGAGGGAAATAAGTTGGAAAGGAAATATGAGAAAGAGGAAGAAAAGGAAGGAAAGGACAGGAGAGGAAAGAATGAAGGACAAGAAAATAAGAGGAGAAAAGGAAAGAGGAGTACATAGGAAATTCAATGAGATGAGAGACAAGAAGGAAACAGGTAAGAAACGTAAGGGACAGAAGAAAATAATAAAATAAAAGATGATAGTAAGATAACAGAAGAGAAAGAATATATAAGGGAAAGAGAGGTAAAAAAAAGACCATAAAATCTAAGAGGAAAGGAGGAAGGAAATGTAATGAAGGAGAAAAGAAAAGAGGAAGGAAGGGAAGAAAGAAAGCGAGAGAGATGTGTGTTTGTATATAGCAAGAGGAAGAGGAAGAGGAGGAGAGAGTACGAGGGAGGGACAGGAGGAAGGGAGGAAGGGAGAAATGGAAGAGGAGAGAGAGAGAGAGAGAGAGAGAGAGAGAGAGAGAGAGAGAGAGAGAGAGAGAGAGAGAGAGAGAGAGAGAGAGAGAGAGAGAGAGAGAGAGAGAGAGAGAGAGAGAGAGAGAGAGAGAGAGAGAGAGAGAGAGAGAGAGAGAGGGGGGGGTGGCGGGTAACGGGCGTGGCTCAGAGGGAGGCGTGGGTGAGAGAGAGAGAGAGAGAGAGAGAGAGAGAGAGAGAGAGAGAGAGAGAGAGAGAGAGAGAGAGAGAGAGAGAGAGAGAGAGAGAGAGAGAGAGAGTTGTAGGAGGAAGAGCACAGTGCATTATTAATAGTGTACGAGTGAGTAAGGGAAGGAAGAGAGGAAGAGGAGGAGGAGGAGGAGGAGGAGGAGGAGGAGGAGTGTGTTGTCATGGGGGTGCAGCCAACTCTCTCTCCTCCTCCCTCCTCTCCTTCCTCTTCACTCCAAACCCCTCCCCCCCCCCATCACCTCCATTCTACACATTAAAACTCTTACAAATTTTACTATTTTGGTGGAATTCACTTGAAAGGAAGCCCATTATTTCTTCTGACCCCTCCTCCTCCTCCTCCTCCTCCTCCTCTTCTTCCTCCTCCTCCTCCTCTTTTATAACTTGATCAGGCGAAGAAAAGACGAGTAATACAGTTAAAAATAAAGATGAGTGTGTGTGTGTGTGTGTGTGTGTGTGTGTGTGTGTGTGTGTGTGTGTGTGTGTGTGTGTGTGTGTGTGTGTGTGTGTGTTGCTTTAGTCTCTTTTCCTTCGTCTCCTTCTTCTCTATTTTCCCCCTTAATCTTTCCTCTCTTTCCTCCTTTTTTTTTCCTTCTTCCTCATGACCTAGAGACACACACCTCCCTCCCTCCCTTTCCCCTCTCCTCTTTCCTCTTTCCTCTCCTTTCCTCCATTCCACGCCCACACTCTGTTCCTAAGTCATTAAACTTCCCTGACAATGTTTACATAACCAGAAGGAGGAAGAGAATGAAGAGGAGAAGGAGGAAGAGGAGGAAGAGGAGGAAGGGTGATGATTGGATTCGTGGTAATGTCAAGTTATGTCTTCGTGAGTTTGAAGGAGGAAAAGTGGAACGAGGAGAGGAAATGATATGTTAAAGAAAGAAAGGAAAGGAGGAAGGAAGGAAGCAAGGAATAATGGAAGGAAGAAGAGAAGGGTCGAGGATAACAAAAGAAAAGAATTGAATTAAGTGAGGAAATGATAACCTGATTTCCCGCACGTAGACACACACACACACACACACACACACACACACACACACACACACACACACACACACACACACGAGCGTACATGAACACACACGCAACGCAAAAACTAAAAACAGAACCTGCCAAGACAAATTATGAGATGCGGACACCCACTTAAACACACACACACACACACACACACACACACACACACACACGGCCTTGGCGCCACACTTGGAGGGAAGACAATGCTAAGCGGAGGTAAAGGTGAGGTAATTAAGAGGAAAGTCAAGGTAGAAGGTGTGAGAGAACCGCCTGTTTCTCTCTCTCTCTCTCTCTCTCTCTCACACACACACACACTTCAGTAAACCCAAATTTCTGAACCTCCTCCTCCTCCTCCTCTAGACCCATATAACCTTCACACACACACACACACACACACACACACACACACACACACACACACAGAGGGAAGGTTCAAGTCACGGTCTTTTCAACACTCTTCACGCCTT
>NC_066571.1:4630782-4658282 GCF_024679095.1 Eriocheir sinensis
TTAAAGTGGAGACTAAAATCGACAACACTAAACCGAGTAGCGAGACGACTCGCCTATACTCGTATAGAATCACGACTAACGACACGACTGGGGACTTGAATGGAGGCTCGAGTCCCCCGACCTGGCAGATACGAGACGGCAAGCTTGTCAGCGCCAGCAAGAATGTAGTGAAGGCAGAGGACGGCGGCGCCCCTGGCTACAGCCTCCTTCACGAATGCACGAGGCCGGACGAGCGGGCAGACCTCTCCCCCATCGAGATCAGTGCCACTTCTAATATGAATCAAGACCTGAAGAATGTAATTGAAGAGCTCCGTGGAGACACACAAGTAGAGACCAAGACCAATGTGGAGACTGTCTCAGACGGGCGGGGGGGCGTGGTGACCGTCACCACCACAAAGTCAGTGTCCTCACACGTCACTGTCAGCGGACCGAACATGAACACTTTTGATCACAACGACTCTCTCAGTAAGCTGGAGGCTGAGCTGAGTGCCCTCCTGTCTCCGGGCACGGATCCCCGCGATAGACAAGTCTTACCTAGGATTAATGGCACAGAGTTAGGTGCGCACACCTCCCTCTCCGCCGCTGGGGGCGCGGGGCTACAGAACAACGGGGGGGTGAAGGGCAGTGCGCGCGGTAATGACACATACAATGTATCTGTTTCCTCTAATCTTCCATTACCTGACTTACAAGAGTTTTCTGGCAAGGCTGCTCCCCTGCTGCCTGACGTGGTGAAGGATGACGGGGTTGGGGGGTCGGTGGGGGTGGCAGGGAAGGGGCCTGGAGCGCTTGGCTTGTCCGCTGGCGCGCCGCCCAAAATGGAAATCACAAGCAATTTACCTTCCGGGAAAGCTGAAGTTGACTTAAATTATCACATTGACGAACCATGGCTCGATATTGATGATGAGAGAGGTGTACCAGCCATTGACGACGGCGCCCGACTTAGGTTGAAAGGCGATTCCTTAGGCATGTCTGGTCCTGAGGTGGCCGTGGACACCGGCGGCATAAGTGGGCCCAGTGGAGGCGCTCAGGTTAGTGGTAAGAAACCCTCAGTACCAAAAAAGAAAAAAAACACTGCCGGTCCTTGTTCCTGCCTCAACACACCGTCCAAACTAGAAGCAGAGGAACCGTACGTCTCGGCTGACGTGCAAGGGCCAGGCGCCGGGGTGGAAACCGCTGCGGCCGCGGCCGTTGAGACAGAGCCTGGAAAAGGCACCGCATGTGTAGATGCTTCACTTACTGCAGATGCTGGAAACTCAGAGGTAAAAAAGAAGCCACCCAAAGCAAAATTAGGGTCGTGTTTTGGAAAACCTAAACAGCCAAAATCGAGTATTGAAGGTGATGTTGTAGAACCCAAAGCCGGAGGGGATATTTCTAGTCTTGAGGGGCCTGAAATAAAGGCTGAGGTGAGTGCCGATATGCCCAGTGCAAATGTCAAGCCGGACAAACACACGAAAAAGAAAAATGCGAAACTGTCGTCGTGTTTTGGCAAGCCAAAGGAGCCTAAATCTAATATCTCTTTCGAGTCTTCTCATCCCGGAGGAAAAATAGAGCTTCCTGCGGCGAAAGGAAAACTTGACGTGGAAACAACGACACCTGAAGTCGAGGTGCAGGTGCCGAGAGGTGAACTGGACCTTGGGGAAAGGAAGGTTGCAGCTGACACAGAGTTGTCACTGACAGCTAAAGTGCCGTCCGTTCCCAGAGTACAAGCTACTGTAGAGGGAAAAGCTGCTGTCCCAGATTTGGATTTAGACATAAAAGCTACCACTTCGCCGACATTGGATATGAAAAGTCAATATGGCATTCAAGCTAACTTGCCCAATCTTGACACAGACAGAATGGATCATGCATTTGGAGTGCAAGGCGAAGCAGTCAAGATGGACATGCCCGCAGCCAGTATAAACACTGGAATAGACACATCAGGAGACATGGTGTCGCCTTCATTGAAATTTGATGCTAGACAACCGAGTATCGATTTCCCAACACTAGAGCTTAGCAAGGCAGCAGGCGTGGCTCCAGAAGTGGACATAGACGCAGGCATAAACTACAAGTTGAAAGGAAGCACACCGGACGTACAAGTCAAGGGATTACATGACATTGGAAGACCGGATATAAGAGGGGAATTTAAACCTGGCAAAGTTGATGTTGATCTTCCTGAAGCGAGTGCAGAGGCCAGCATTGCTGGTCCTGAAGCAAAGGCCGGAATCAGTGTAGAGGCGCCAGAGGTAAAGGTGAAGGCAGAGAAGCCTAAGGCCAAGGCTAAATTTGGGTCCTGTTTCGGAAAGCCCAAGTCACCAAAAGTTGAAGGCGAATATAAGCCAGGTAAGGCTGAAGTGGAGCTTCCTGAAGCAGAGATCAAGGGAGGCATTGAAGCCCCTGAGGCAAAGGCCGACATTGATATTGACTCCCCAGAGGTAAAGGTTGAAGGCGGAGTGTATCCTCCTGCGGTGTCAGTTGAGTCCCCAGAGGTGAAGGTAAAGGGCGGGAAAGGAAAGGGGAAGTTCGGCTCCTGCTTTGGCAAGCCGAAGACTCCTGATGTAGAGGGCGAGTATAAGCCAGGAAAGGCAGAACTAGAGGGTCCCGACGTGTCGGCCGGTGTGAGTGTTGCTGGTCCGGATGTCAAAGGGGAAGTGAGCGTACAACCACCAGACGTGAAGGCAAAGGTCGATAAAAAGCCAAAAGCTAAACTGGGATCTTGCTTTGGAAAGCCAAAGGCACCGAAGGTAGAGGGTGAGTATGAGCCTGGAAAGGTAGAGGTCGATGTTCCTGAAGTCAGCGCCGAAGCGAGCGTCAAAACACCTGAAGGGAAGGCTGAGTTTGACGCTGAAGCACCAGACGTTAAAGTGAAGGGCGGGAAAGGTGTTGGAAAGCCCAAGATGAAGCTAGGATCATGCTTTGGAAAACCCAAGACTCCTAAGGTAGAGGCAGCTTACCAGCCACCTGAAGTCAGTGCTGAATTAAAGGTTCCTAAAGCCGAAATTGACGTTCCAGAGCTGGGAGGCGAAATCGAGGTTGATGCTCCAAAAGCCTCCGTCAATGTGGATCTGCCTGAAGTTCCCAAACTGAAGGAGACCTAGACCTAAATATTGACGTCCCGAAGGCAGAGCCATCCTTTAAGATTGAAGGTGACATCCCTGACCTGCCAAAGGTCGAAGCCAAGCTCGGAGGTAGAGCCGAGCTTCCCGAAGTCGAAGTTGAAGGAAAGCTTCCTTCACTCCCTGATGTGAAAGCAAACATTGATGCTGGTGGAGCGTTGCCAGAGGTGAAGCTTGAGGGAGAGCTCCCTCAAGGAGACGTGAAGGTTGACGTCGACGCCAAGTTGCCCAGCGTCTCTGGAGAAATCAAAGGACCAGAATTTTCTTTGCCTGAGTTGTCAGCACCCAAAGTAGAAGGAGAAATTAAGGGTGAGTTACCGACCGTTGAGATTCCTGAAGCCGAAGTGTCACTGCCATCTGTTCCTTCAGCCGAAATAAAGGCGGAGGTTGAAGCCCCTAAAATATCTGGAGAGGTTGAGCCGCTAAAGGTGAAAGGGAAGAAGCCCAAGATGGCTCCATGTGCTTGTTTCGGAGGGCCAAAGAAGGGGAAGCTGGAAGAGCCGTACGTATCAGCTGGCGCCGAAATCAAGGCTCCTATTGAAGGGAAGGGGATAGACGTTGGTGTTGAAGGTAAAGTTGACCCCGAATTAAAGTTAGAAGGTGATATTCCCTCAGCAAGTGTGTCCGTCGGTGTTCCTAAAGGGGAGGCCCAAGTTGAGGTAGAAGCCCCGAAAGTGAAGGTGAAAGGAGATAAGCCGAAGGCCAAGTTTGGGTCGTGCTTCGGAAAGCCTAAAAGCCCTGAAGTAGAAGCGGAATATAAACCTGGCAAAGTTGATGTTGATCTTCCTGAAGCGAGTGCAGAGGCCAGCATTGCTGGTCCTGAAGCAAAGGCCGGAGTCAGTGTAGAGGCGCCAGAGGTAAAGGTGAAGGCAGAGAAGCCTAAGGCCAAGGCTAAATTTGGGTCCTGTTTCGGAAAGCCCAAGTCACCAAAAGTTGAAGGCGAATATAAGCCAGGTAAGGCTGAAGTGGAGCTTCCTGAAGCAGAGATCAAGGGAGGCATTGAAGCCCCTGAGGCAAAGGCCGACATTGATATTGACTCCCCAGAGGTAAAGGTTGAAGGCGGAGTGTCTCCTCCTGCGGTGTCAGTTGAGTCCCCAGAGGTGAAGGTAAAGGGCGGGAAAGGAAAAGGGAAGTTCGGCTCCTGCTTTGGCAAGCCGAAGACTCCTGATGTAGAGGGCGAGTATAAGCCAGGAAAGGCAGAACTAGAGGGTCCCGACGTGTCGGCCGGTGTGAGTGTTGCTGGTCCGGATGTCAAAGGGGAAGTGAGCGTACAACCACCAGACGTGAAGGCAAAGGTCGATAAAAAGCCAAAAGCTAAACTGGGATCTTGCTTTGGAAAGCCAAAGGCACCGAAGGTAGAGGGTGAGTATGAGCCTGGAAAGGTAGAGGTCGATGTTCCTGAAGTCAGCGCCGAAGCGAGCGTCAAAACACCTGAAGGGAAGGCTGAGTTTGACGCTGAAGCACCAGACGTTAAAGTGAAGGGCGGGAAAGGTGTTGGAAAGCCCAAGATGAAGCTAGGATCATGCTTCGGAAAACCCAAGACTCCTAAGGTAGAGGCAGCTTACCAGCCACCTGAAGTCAGTGCTGAATTAAAGGTTCCTAAAGCCGAAATTGACGTTCCAGAGTTGGGAGGCGAAATCGAGGTTGATGCTCCAAAAGCCTCCGTCAATGTGGATCTGCCCGAAGTTCCCAAACTGAAAGGAGACCTAGACCTAAATATTGACGTCCCGAAGGCAGAGCCATCCTTTAAGATTGAAGGTGACATCCCTGACCTGCCAAAGGTCGAAGCCAAGCTCGGAGGTAGAGCCGAGCTTCCCGAAGTCGAAGTTGAAGGAAAGCTTCACTCCCTGATGTGAAAGCAAACATTGATGCTGGTGGAGCGTTGCCAGAGGTGAAGCTTGAGGGAGAGCTCCCTCAAGGAGACGTGAAGGTTGACGTCGACGCCAAGTTGCCCAGCGTCTCTGGAGAAATCAAAGGACCAGAATTTTCTTTGCCTGAGTTGTCAGCACCCAAAGTAGAAGGAGAAATTAAGGGTGAGTTACCGACCGTTGAGATTCCTGAAGCCGAAGTGTCACTGCCATCTGTTCCTTCAGCCGAAATAAAGGCGGAGGTTGAAGCCCCTAAAATATCTGGAGAGGTTGAGCCGCTAAAGGTGAAAGGGAAGAAGCCCAAGATGGCTCCATGTGCTTGTTTCGGAGGGCCAAAGAAGGGGAAGCTGGAAGAGCCGTACGTATCAGCTGGCGCCGAAATCAAGGCTCCTATTGAAGGGAAGGGGATAGACGTTGGTGTTGAAGCTAAAGTTGACCCCGAATTAAAGGTAGAAGGTGATATTCCCTCAGCAAGTGTGTCCGTCAGTGTTCCTAAAGGGGAGGCCCAAGTTGAGGTAGAAGCCCCGAAAGTGAAGGTGAAAGGAGATAAGCCGAAGGCCAAGTTTGGGTCGTGCTTCGGAAAGCCTAAAAGCCCTGAAGTAGAGGCGGAATATAAACCTGGCAAAGTTGATGTTGATCTTCCTGAAGCGAGTGCAGAGGCCAGCATTGCTGGTCCTGAAGCAAAGGCCGGAGTCAGTGTAGAGGCGCCAGAGGTAAAGGTGAAGGCAGAGAAGCCTAAGGCCAAGGCTAAATTTGGGTCCTGTTTCGGAAAGCCCAAGTCACCAAAAGTTGAAGGCGAATATAAGCCAGGTAAGGCTGAAGTGGAGCTTCCTGAAGCAGAGATCAAGGGAGGCATTGAAGCCCCTGAGGCAAAGGCCGACATTGATATTGAATCCCCAGAGGTAAAGGTTAAAGGCGGAGTGTCTCCTCCTGCGGTGTCAGTTGAGTCCCCAGAGGTGAAGGTAAAGAGCGGGAAAGGAAAGGGGAAGTTCGGCTCCTGCTTTGGCAAGCCGAAGACTCCTGATGTAGAGGGCGAGTATAAACCAGGAAAGGCAGAACTAGAGGGTCCCGACGTGTCGGCCGGTGTGAGTGTTGCTGGTCCGGATGTCAAAGGGGAAGTGAGCGTACAACCACCAGACGTGAAGGCAAAGGTCGATAAAAAGCCAAAAGCTAAACTGGGATCTTGCTTTGGAAAGCCAAAGGCACCGAAGGTAGAGGGTGAGTATGAGCCTGGAAAGGTAGAGGTCGATGTTCCTGAAGTCAGCGCCGAAGCGAGCGTCAGAACACCTGAAGGGAAGGCTGAGTTTGACGCTGAAGCACCAGACGTTAAAGTGAAGGGCGGGAAAGGTGTTGGAAAGCCCAAGATGAAGCTAGGATCATGCTTCGGAAAACCCAAGACTCCTAAGGTAGAGGCAGCTTACCAGCCACCTGAAGTCAGTGCTGAATTAAAGGTTCCTAAAGCCGAAATTGACGTCCCAGAGCTGGGAGGCGAAATCGAGGTTGATGCTCCAAAAGCCTCCGTCAATGTGGATCTGCCCGAAGTTCCCAAACTGAAAGGAGACCTAGACCTAAATATTGACGTCCCGAAGGCAGAGCCATCCTTTAAGATTGAAGGTGACATCCCTGACCTGCCAAAGGTCGAAGCCAAGCTCGGAGGTAGAGCCGAGCTTCCCGAAGTCGAAGTTGAAGGAAAGCTTCCTTCACTCCCTGATGTGAAAGCAAACATTGATGCTGGTGGAGCGTTGCCAGAGGTGAAGCTTGAGGGAGAGCTCCCTCAAGGAGACGTGAAGGTTGACATCGACGCCAAGTTGCCCAGCGTCTCTGGAGAAATCAAAGGACCAGAATTTTCTTTGCCTGAGTTGTCAGCACCCAAAGTAGAAGGAGAAATTAAGGGTGAGTTACCGACCGTTGAGATTCCTGAAGCCGAAGTGTCACTGCCATCTGTTCCTTCAGCCGAAATAAAGGCGGAGGTTGAAGCCCCTAAAATATCTGGAGAGGTTGAGCCGCTAAAGGTGAAAGGGAAGAAGCCCAAGATGGCTCCATGTGCTTGTTTCGGAGGGCCAAAGAAGGGGAAGCTGGAAGAGCCGTACGTATCAGCTGGCGCCGAAATCAAGGCTCCTATTGAAGGGAAGGGGATAGACGTTGGTGTTGAAGGTAAAGTTGACCCCGAATTAAAGGTAGAAGGTGATATTCCCTCAGCAAGTGTGTCCGTCGGTGTTCCTAAAGGGGAGGCCCAAGTTGAGGTAGAAGCCCCGAAAGTGAAGGTGAAAGGAGATAAGCCGAAGGCCAAGTTTGGGTCGTGCTTCGGAAAGCCTAAAAGCCCTGAAGTAGAAGCGGAATATAAACCTGGCAAAGTTGATGTTGATCTTCCTGAAGCGAGTGCAGAGGCCAGCATTGCTGGTCCTGAAGCAAAGGCCGGAGTCAGTGTAGAGGCGCCAGAGGTAAAGGTGAAAGCAGAGAAGCCTAAGGCCAAGGCTAAATTTGGGTCCTGTTTCGGAAAGCCCAAGTCACCAAAAGTTGAAGGCGAATATAAGCCAGGTAAGGCTGAAGTGGAGCTTCCTGAAGCAGAGATCAAGGGAGGCATTGAAGCCCCTGAGGCAAAGGCCGACATTGATATTGACTCCCCAGAGGTAAAGGTTGAAGGCGGAGTGTCTCCTCCTGCGGTGTCAGTTGAGTCCCCAGAGGTGAAGGTAAAGGGCGGGAAAGGAAAGGGGAAGTTCGGCTCCTGCTTTGGCAAGCCGAAGACTCCTGATGTAGAGGGCGAGTATAAGCCAGGAAAGGCAGAACTAGAGGGTCCCGACGTGTCGGCCGGTGTGAGTGTTGCTGGTCCGGATGTCAAAGGGGAAGTGAGCGTACAACCACCAGACGTGAAGGCAAAGGTCGATAAAAAGCCAAAAGCTAAACTGGGATCTTGCTTTGGAAAGCCAAAGGCACCGAAGGTAGAGGGTGAGTATGAGCCTGGAAAGGTAGAGGTCGATGTTCCTGAAGTCAGCGCCGAAGCGAGCGTCAAAACACCTGAAGGGAAGGCTGAGTTTGACGCTGAAGCACCAGACGTTAAAGTGAAGGGCGGGAAAGGTGTTGGAAAGCCCAAGATGAAGCTAGGATCATGCTTCGGAAAACCCAAGACTCCTAAGGTAGAGGCAGCTTACCAGCCACCTGAAGTCAGTGCTGAATTAAAGGTTCCTAAAGCCGAAATTGACGTCCCAGAGTTGGGAGGCGAAATCGAGGTTGATGCTCCAAAAGCCTCCGTCAATGTGGATCTGCCCGAAGTTCCCAAACTGAAAGGAGACCTAGACCTAAATATTGACGTCCCGAAGGCAGAGCCATCCTTTAAGATTGAAGGTGACATCCCTGACCTGCCAAAGGTCGAAGCCAAGCTCGGAGGTAGAGCCGAGCTTCCCGAAGTCGAAGTTGAAGGAAAGCTTCCTTCACTCCCTGATATGAAAGCAAACATTGATGCTGGTGGAGCGTTGCCAGAGGTGAAGCTTGAGGGAGAGCTCCCTCAAGGAGACGTGAAGGTTGACGTCGACGCCAAGTTGCCCAGCGTCTCTGGAGAAATCAAAGGACCAAAATTTTCTTTGCCTGAGTTGTCAGCACCCAAAGTAGAAGGAGAAATTAAGGGTGAGTTACCGACCGTTGAGATTCCTGAAGCCGAAGTGTCACTGCCATCTGTTCCTTCAGCCGAAATAAAGGCGGAGGTTGAAGCCCCTAAAATATCTGGAGAGGTTGAGCCGCTAAAGGTGAAAGGGAAGAAGCCCAAGATGGCTCCATGTGCTTGTTTCGGAGGGCCAAAGAAGGGGAAGCTGGAAGAGCCGTACGTATCAGCTGGCGCCGAAATCAAGGCTCCTACTGAAGGGAAGGGCATAGACGTTGGTGTTGAAGGTAAAGTTGACCCCGAATTAAAGGTAGAAGGTGATATTCCCTCAGCAAGTGTGTCCGTCGGTGTTCCTAAAGGGGAGGCCCAAGTTGAGGTAGAAGCCCCGAAAGTGAAGGTGAAAGGAGATAAGCCGAAGGCCAAGTTTGGGTCGTGCTTCGGAAAGCCTAAAAGCCCTGAAGTAGAAGCGGAATATAAACCTGGCAAAGTTGATGTTGATCTTCCTGAAGCGAGTGCAGAGGCCAGCATTGCTGGTCCTGAAGCAAAGGCCGGAGTCAGTGTAGAGGCGCCAGAGGTAAAGGTGAAGGCAGAGAAGCCTAAGGCCAAGGCTAAATTTGGGTCCTGTTTCGGAAAGCCCAAGTCACCAAAAGTTGAAGGCGAATATAAGCCAGGTAAGGCTGAAGTGGAGCTTCCTGAAGCAGAGATCAAGGGAGGCATTGAAGCCCCTGAGGCAAAGGCCGACATTGATATTGAATCCCCAGAGGTAAAGGTTAAAGGCGGAGTGTCTCCTCCTGCGGTGTCAGTTGAGTCCCCAGAGGTGAAGGTAAAGGGCGGGAAAGGAAAAGGGAAGTTCGGCTCCTGCTTTGGCAAGCCGAAGACTCCTGATGTAGAGGGCGAGTATAAGCCAGGAAAGGCAGAACTAGAGGGTCCCGACGTGTCGGCCGGTGTGAGTGTTGCTGGTCCGGATGTCAAAGGGGAAGTGAGCGTACAACCACCAGACGTGAAGGCAAAGGTCGATAAAAAGCCAAAAGCTAAACTGGGATCTTGCTTTGGAAAGCCAAAGGCACCGAAGGTAGAGGGTGAGTATGAGCCTGGAAAGGTAGAGGTCGATGTTCCTGAAGTCAGCGCCGAAGCGAGCGTCAAAACACCTGAAGGGAAGGCTGAGTTTGACGCTGAAGCACCAGACGTTAAAGTGAAGGGCGGGAAAGGTGTTGGAAAGCCCAAGATGAAGCTAGGATCATGCTTCGGAAAACCCAAGACTCCTAAGGTAGAGGCAGCTTACCAGCCACCTGAAGTCAGTGCTGAATTAAAGGTTCCTAAAGCCGAAATTGACGTTCCAGAGTTGGGAGGCGAAATCGAGGTTGATGCTCCAAAAGCCTCCGTCAATGTGGATCTGCCCGAAGTTCCCAAACTGAAAGGAGACCTAGACCTAAATATTGACGTCCCGAAGGCAGAGCCATCCTTTAAGATTGAAGGTGACATCCCTGACCTGCCAAAGGTCGAAGCCAAGCTCGGAGGTAGAGCCGAGCTTCCCGAAGTCGAAGTTGAAGGAAAGCTTCCTTCACTCCCTGATGTGAAAGCAAACATTGATGCTGGTGGAGCGTTGCCAGAGGTGAAGCTTGAGGGAGAGCTCCCTCAAGGAGACGTGAAGGTTGACGTCGACGCCAAGTTGCCCAGCGTCTCTGGAGAAATCAAAGGACCAGAATTTTCTTTGCCTGAGTTGTCAGCACCCAAAGTAGAAGGAGAAATTAAGGGTGAGTTACCGACCGTTGAGATTCCTGAAGCCGAAGTGTCACTGCCATCTGTTCCTTCAGCCGAAATAAAGGCGGAGGTTGAAGCCCCTAAAATATCTGGAGAGGTTGAGCCGCTAAAGGTGAAAGGGAAGAAGCCCAAGATGGCTCCATGTGCTTGTTTCGGAGGGCCAAAGAAGGGGAAGCTGGAAGAGCCGTACGTATCAGCTGGCGCCGAAATCAAGGCTCCTATTGAAGGGAAGGGGATAGACGTTGGTGTTGAAGCTAAAGTTGACCCCGAATTGAAGTTAGAAGGTGATATTCCCTCAGCAAGTGTATCCGTCGGTGTTCCTAAAGGGGAGGCCCAAGTTGAGGTAGAAGCCCCGAAAGTGAAGGTGAAAGGAGATAAGCCGAAGGCCAAGTTTGGGTCGTGCTTCGGAAAGCCTAAAAGCCCTGAAGTAGAAGCGGAATATAAACCTGGCAAAGTTGATGTTGATCTTCCTGAAGCGAGTGCAGAGGCCAGCATTGCTGGTCCTGAAGCAAAGGCCGGAGTCAGTGTAGAGGCGCCAGAGGTAAAGGTGAAGGCAGAGAAGCCTAAGGCCAAGGCTAAATTTGGGTCCTGTTTCGGAAAGCCCAAGTCACCAAAAGTTGAAGGCGAATATAAGCCAGGTAAGGCTGAAGTGGAGCTTCCTGAAGCAGAGATCAAGGTAGGCATTGAAGCCCCTGAGGCAAAGGCCGACATTGATATTGACTCCCCAGAGGTAAAGGTTGAAGGCGGAGTGTCTCCTCCTGCGGTGTCAGTTGAGTCCCCAGAGGTGAAGGTAAAGGGCGGGAAAGGAAAAGGGAAGTTCGGCTCCTGCTTTGGCAAGCCGAAGACTCCTGATGTAGAGGGCGAGTATAAGCCAGGAAAGGCAGAACTAGAGGGTCCCGACGTGTCGGCCGGTGTGAGTGTTGCTGGTCCGGATGTCAAAGGGGAAGTGAGCGTACAACCACCAGACGTGAAGGCAAAGGTCGATAAAAAGCCAAAAGCTAAACTGGGATCTTGCTTTGGAAAGCCAAAGGCACCGAAGGTAGAGGGTGAGTATGAGCCTGGAAAGGTAGAGGTCGATGTTCCTGAAGTCAGCGCCGAAGCGAGCGTCAAAACACCTGAAGGGAAGGCTGAGTTTGACGCTGAAGCACCAGACGTTAAAGTGAAGGGCGGGAAAGGTGTTGGAAAGCCCAAGATGAAGCTAGGATCATGCTTCGGAAAACCCAAGACTCCTAAGGTAGAGGCAGCTTACCAGCCACCTGAAGTCAGTGCTGAATTAAAGGTTCCTAAAGCCGAAATTGACGTTCCAGAGTTGGGAGGCGAAATCGAGATTGATGCTCCAAAAGCCTCCGTCAATGTGGATCTGCCCGAAGTTCCCAAACTGAAAGGAGACCTAGACCTAAATATTGACGTCCCGAAGGCAGAGCCATCCTTTAAGATTGAAGGTGACATCCCTGACCTGCCAAAGGTCGAAGCCAAGCTCGGAGGTAGAGCCGAGCTTCCCGAAGTCGAAGTTGAAGGAAAGCTTCCTTCACTCCCTGATGTGAAAGCAAACATTGATGCTGGTGGAGCGTTGCCAGAGGTGAAGCTTGAGGGAGAGCTCCCTCAAGGAGACGTGAAGGTTGACGTCGACGCCAAGTTGCCCAGCGTCTCTGGAGAAATCAAAGGACCAGAATTTTCTTTGCCTGAGTTGTCAGCACCCAAAGTAGAAGGAGAAATTAAGGGTGAGTTACCGACCGTTGAGATTCCTGAAGCCGAAGTGTCACTGCCATCTGTTCCTTCAGCCGAAATAAAGGCGGAGGTTGAAGCCCTAAAATATCTGGAGAGGTTGAGCCGCTAAAGGTGAAAGGAAGAAGCCCAAGATGGCTCCATGTGCTTGTTTCGGAGGGCCAAAGAAGGGAAGCTGGAAGAGCTGTATCAGCTGGCGCCGAAATCAAGGCTCCTATTGAAGGGAAGGGGATAGACGTTGGTGTTGAAGCTAAAGTTGACCCCGAATTGAAGTTAGAAGGTGATATTCCCTCAGCAAGTGTGTCCGTCGGTGTTCCTAAAGGGGAGGCCCAAGTTGAGGTAGAAGCCCCGAAAGTGAAGGTGAAAGGAGATAAGCCGAAGGCCAAGTTTGGGTCGCTGGAAAGCCTAAAAGCCCTGAAGTAGAAGCGGAATATAAACCTGGCAAAGTTGATGTTGATCTTCCTGAAGCGAGTGCAGAGGCCAGCATTGCTGGTCCTGAAGCAGAGGCCGGAGTCAGTGTAGAGGCGCCAGAGGTAAAGGTGAAAGCAGAGAAGCCTAAGGCCAAGGCTAAATTTGGGTCCTGTTTCGGAAAGCCCAAGTCACCAAAAGTTGAAGGCGAATATAAGCCAGGTAAGGCTGAAGTGGAGCTTCCTGAAGCAGAGATCAAGGGAGGCATTGAAGCCCCTGAGGTAAAGGCCGACATTGATATTGACTCCCCAGAGGTAAAGGTTGAAGGCGGAGTGTCTCCTCCTGCGGTGTCAGTTGAGTCCCCAGAGGTGAAGGTAAAGGGCGGGAAAGGAAAGGGGAAGTTCGGCTCCTGCTTTGGCAAGCCGAAGACTCCTGATGTAGAGGGCGAGTATAAGCCAGGAAAGGCAGAACTAGAGGGTCCCGACGTGTCGGCCGGTGTGAGTGTTGCTGGTCCGGATGTCAAAGGGGAAGTGAGCGTACAACCACCAGACGTGAAGGCAAAGGTCGATAAAAAGCCAAAAGCTAAACTGGGATCTTGCTTTGGAAAGCCAAAGGCACCGAAGGTAGAGGGTGAGTATGAGCCTGGAAAGGTAGAGGTCGATGTTCCTGAAGTCAGCGCCGAAGCGAGCGTCAAAACACCTGAAGGGAAGGCTGAGTTTGACGCTGAAGCACCAGACGTTAAAGTGAAGGGCGGGAAAGGTGTTGGAAAGCCCAAGATGAAGCTAGGATCATGCTTCGGAAAACCCAAGACTCCTAAGGTAGAAGCAGCTTACCAGCCACCTGAAATCAGTGCTGAATTAAAGGTTCCTAAAGACGAAATTGACGTCCCAGATTTGGGAGGCGAAATCGAGGTTGATGCTCCAAAAGCCTCCGTCAATGTGGAACTGCCCGAAGTTCCCAAACTGAAAGGAGACCTAGACCTAAATATTGACGTCCCGAAGGCAGAGCCATCCTTTAAGATTGAAGGTGACATCCCTGACCTGCCAAAGGTCGAAGCCAAGCTCGGAGGTAGAGCCGAGCTTCCCGAAGTCGAAGTTGAAGGAAAGCTTCCTTCATTCCCTGATGTGAAAGCAAACATTGATGCTGGTGGAGCGTTGCCAGAGGTGAAGCTTGAGGGAGAGCTCCCTCAAGGAGACGTGAAGGTTGACGTCGACGCCAAGTTGCCCAGCGTCTCTGGAGAAATCAAAGGACCAGAATTTTCTTTGCCTGAGTTGTCAGCACCCAAAGTAGAAGGAGAAATTAAGGGTGAGTTACCGACCGTTGAGATTCCTGAAGCCGAAGTGTCACTGCCATCTGTTCCTTCAGCCGAAATAAAGGCGGAGGTTGAAGCCCCTAAAATATCTGGAGAGGTTGAGCCGCTAAAGGTGAAAGGGAAGAAGCCCAAGATGGCTCCATGTGCTTGTTTCGGAGGGCCAAAGAAGGGGAAGCTGGAAGAGCCGTACGTATCAGCTGGCGCCGAAATCAAGGCTCCTACTGAAGGGAAGGGCATAGACGTTGGTGTTGAAGGTAAAGTTGACCCCGAATTAAAGGTAGAAGGTGATATTCCCTCAGCAAGTGTGTCCGTCGGTGTTCCTAAAGGGGAGGCCCAAGTTGAGGTAGAAGCCCCGAAAGTGAAGGTGAAAGGAGATAAGCCGAAGGCCAAGTTTGGGTCGTGCTTCGGAAAGCCTAAAAGCCCTGAAGTAGAAGCGGAATATAAACCTGGCAAAGTTGATGTTGATCTTCCTGAAGCGAGTGCAGAGGCCAGCATTGCTGGTCCTGAAGCAAAGGCCGGAGTCAGTGTAGAGGCGCCAGAGGTAAAGGTGAAGGCAGAGAAGCCTAAGGCCAAGGCTAAATTTGGGTCCTGTTTCGGAAAGCCTAAGTCACCAAAAGTTGAAGGCGAATATAAGCCAGGTAAGGCTGAAGTAGAGATCAAGGGAGGCATTGAAGCCCCTGAGGCAAAGGCCGACATTGATATTGACTCCCCAGAGTTAAAGGTTGAAGGCGGAGTGTCTCCTCCTGCGGTGTCAGTTGAGTCCCCAGAGGTGAAGGTAAAGGGCGAGAAAGGAAAGGGCAACTTCGGCTCCTGCTTTGGCAAGCCGAAGACTCCTGATGTAGAGGGCGAGTATAAGCCAGGAAAGGCAGAACTAGAGGGTCCCGACGTGTCGGCCGGTGTGAGTGTTGCTGGTCCGGATGTCAAAGGGGAAGTGAGCGTACAACCACCAGACGTGAAGGCAAAGGTCGATAAAAAACCAAAAACGAACCTGGGATCTTGCTTTGGAAAGCCAAAGGCACCGAAGGTAGAGGGTGAGTATGAGCCTGGAAAGGTAGAGGTCGATGTTCCTGAAGTCAGCGCCGAAGCGAGCGTCAAAACACCTGAAGGGAAGGCTGAGTTGGACGCTGAAGTGAAGGGCGAGAAAGGTGTTGGAAAGCCCAAGATGAAGCTAGGATCATGCTTTGGAAAACCCAAGACTCCTAAGGTAGAGGCAGCTTACCAGCCACCTGAAGTCAGTGCTGAATTAAAGGTTCCTAAAGCCGAAATTGACGTCCCAGAGTTGGGAGGCGAAATCGAGGTTGATGCTCCAAAAGCCTCCGTCAATGTGGATCTGCCCGAAGTTCCCAAACTGAAAGGAGACCTAGACCTAAATATTGACGTCCCGAAGGCAGAGCCATCCTTTAAGATTGAAGGTGACATCCCTGACCTGCCAAAGGTCGAAGCCAAGCTCGGAGGTAGAGCCGAGCTTCCCGAAGTCGAAGTTGAAGGAAAGCTTCCTTCACTCCCTGATGTGAAAGCAAATATTGATGCTGGTGGAGCGTTGCCGGAGGTGAAGCTTGAGGGAAAGCTCCCTCAAGGAGACGTGAAGGTTGACGTCGACGCCAAGTTGCCCAGCGTCTCTGGAGAAATTAAAGGACCAGCATTTTCTTTGCCTGAGTTGTCAGCACCCAAAGTAGAAGGAGAAATTAAGGGTGAATTGCCATCAGTTGCAGGAAGTGTGCCATCAATCCCAGAGGTGAATACAAACATTGATATCGATGGATCTCTGCCAGATGTCAGCATCGGAAGTATAGTAACTAGTGGTAATGCAGAAGTAAATGCAGGTGCTCGTCCATCAACATCTGCTGGTATTAGATTTGAAGAACCGAAAATTGAGGGTGAATATGATATCGAACCGATGGATATAAAAGCTGGATTTAGCACCCCTGGTGCAGATTTGAAAATAAAAGGTGAAAGACAAAAAATTAGTTTTGGATCATTCTTAGGAAGAGCAAAAAGTCCTTTAGCTAAAGGTCAGTATTCACCTACGAAAGCCCAGAAAGTTGATGCTGAAATTTCTGGGAAAGCAAATATAAGACCTTTTGACGCTCAGATTGAGGATGACCTTCCGCAATGTGAACTAGATGTTGGTGTGACGACTCCGGAGGTAGCAATGGAATCTCCGGATGTCGATGTGAAAGGACGCAAAGGAAAAGCAGGTTTAGGATCTTGCTTTGGGAAACCAAAAACTTCTAAAATGGAGGGCGAATATAAGCCAGGAAAGGTTGAAGCAGAGCTCCCCGAAACAGAGATCAAGGGAGACGTACGAGCTCCTGAGGCAAAGGCAGATCTAGATATTGAATCCCCCGACGCAAAGGTGAAAGGCGGGGTGTCAGCTGAGTCCCCAGAGATGAAGGTAAAGGGTGGGAAAGGAAAGGCCAAGTTCGGCTCCTGCTTTAGCAAGCCGAAGACTCCTGACATAGAGGGAGAGTATAAGCCTGGGAAGGCAGAACTAGAGGGCCCCGACGTGTCGGCCGATGTGAGTGTTGCTGGTCCGGATGTCAAAGGGGAAGTCAGCGTACAACCACCAGACGTGAAGGCAAAGACCGATAAAAAGCCAAAAGTTAAACTGGGCTCTTGTTTCGGAAAGCCAAAGGCACCGGAGATAGAGGGCGAGTATCACCCTGGGACTTTGGATTTACAAGTTCCAGAAATAAACGGAGAAATAGAAAGTTCGAGTGCAGATTTAAAATTACCAAACGTTGATATAAATGTCGAACCACCTATTCCACCAGTGCGCAAACATAAACTAAGACTGGCTGGTGATCTCCCGGAAGCGAAAGTCACTGGAACTTTGCCTGAGTGCAATGCAGAAGCTGGCATGCAGGCTGCGGTCCCCGATGTTCTCATTGGAACTGGAAAATTGGAACTTAAGAATGATGTCCCAGAGATGAATGCTAACATTCCAGGAATAAAAGTTGATGTCCCAAGATATGGAGGGAAATTGGACTTAAAGTCTGATGTTCCAGAGGTGACGGCTGATATCCCAGGATTTGGAGGAAAATTGGACTTTAAGGCTGATGTCCCAGAGGTGAAGGGTGACGTCCCTGGATTTGGAGGAAAATTGAACTTTAAGGCTGATGTCCCAGAGGTGAAGGCTGATATTCCAGGATTTGGAGGAAAATTGGACTTTAAGGCTGATGTCCCAGAGGTGAAGGCTGATGTCCCAGGATTTGGAGGAAAATTGGACTTTAAGGCTGATGTCCCAGAGGTGAAGGCTGATGTCCCAGGATTTGGAGGAAAATTGAACTTTAAGGCTGATGTCCCCGAAGTGAAGGCTGATATCCCAGAATTTGGAGGAAAATTGGACTTTAAGACTGATGTCCCAGAGGTGAAGGCTGATATCCCAAGATTTGGAGGAAAATTGGACTTTAAGGCTGATGTCCCAGAGGTGAAGGCTGATATCCCAGGATTTGGAGGAAAATTGGACTTTAAGGCTGATGTCCCAGAGGTGAAGGCTGATGTCCCAGGATTTGGTGGAAAATTGGACTATAAGGCTGATGTCCCAGAGGTGAAGGCTGATGTCCCAGGATTTGGCGGAAAATTGAACTTTAAGGCTGATGTCCCAGAGGTGAAGGCTGATATCCCAGGATTTGGAGGAAAATTGGACTTTAAGGCTGATGTCCCAGAGATGAAGGCTGATATCCCAGGATTTGGCGGTAAATTGGACTTCAAGGCTGATGTCCCAGAGGTGAGGGCTGATATCCCAGGATTTGGCGGAAAATTAGACTTTAAGGCTGATGTCCCAAAGGTGAAAGCTGATGTCCCAGGATTTGGCGGAAAATTGGACTTTAAGGCTGATGTTCCAGAGGTGAAGGCTGATATCCCAGGATATGGTGGAAAATTGGACTATAAGGCTGATGTCCCAGGATTTGGCGGAAAATTGGACTTTAAGGCTGATGTCCCAGAGGTGAAGGCTGATATCCCAGGATTTGGAGGAAAATTGGACTTTAAGGCTGATGTCCCAGAGGTGAAGGCTGATATCCCAGGATTTGGTGGAAAATTGGACTTTAAGGCTGATGTCCCAGAGGTGAAGGCTGATATCCCAGGATTTGGCGGAAAATTGGACTTTAAGGCTGATGTCCCAAAGGTGAAGGCTGATGTCCCAGGATTTGGCGGAAAATTAGACTTTAAGGCTGATGTCCCAGAGGTGAAGGCTGATATCCCAGGATTTGGTGGAAAATTGGACTTTAAGGCTGATGTCCCAGAGGTGAAGGCTGATATCCCAGGATTTGGTGGAAAATTGGACTTTAAGGCTGATGTCCCAGGATTTGGAGGAAAATTGGACTTTAAGGCTGATGTCCCAGAGGTGAAGGCTGATATCCCAGGATTTGGAGGAAATTTGGATTATAAGGCTGATGTCCCAGCGGTGAAGGCTGATATCCCAGGATTTGGTGGAAAATTGGACTTTAAGGCTGATGTCCCAGAGGTGAAGGCTGATGTCCCAGGATTTGGAGGAAAATTGGACTTTAAGGCTGATGTCCCAGAGGTGAAGGCTGATGTCCCAGGATTTGGAGGAAAATTGGACTTTAAGGCTGATGTCCCAGAGGTGAAGGCTGATGTCCCAGGATTTGGAGGAAAATTGGACTTTAAGGCTGATGTCCCAGAGGTGAAGGCTGATGTCCCAGGATTTGGAGGAAAATTGGACTTTAAGGCTGATGTCCCAGAGGTGAAGGCTGATATCCCAGGATTTGGTGGAAAATTGGACTTTAAGGCTGATGTCCCAGAGGTGAAGGCTGATGTCCCAGGATTTGGAGGAAAATTGGACTTTAAGGCTGATGTCCCAGAGGTGAAGGCTGATATCCCAGGATTTGGAGGAAAATTGGACTTTAAAGCTGATGTCCCAGAGGTGAAGGCTGATGTCCCAGGATTTGGAGGAAAATTAGACTTTAAAGCTGATGTCCCAGAGGTGAAGGCTGATGTCCCAGGATTTGGAGGAAAATTGGACTTTAAGGCTGATGTCCCAGAGGTGAAGGCTGATGTCCCAGGATTTGGAGGAAAATTGGACTTTAAGGCTGATGTCCCAGAGGTGAAGGCTGATGTCCCAGGATTTGGAGGAAAATTGGACTTTAAGGCTGATGTCCCAGAGGTGAAGGCTGATGTCCCAGGATTTGGAGGAAAATTCGACTTTAAGGCTGATGTCCCAGAGGTGAAGGCTGATGTCCCAGGATTTGGAGGAAAATTGGACTTTAAGGCTGATGTCCCAGAGGTGAAGGCTGATGTCCCAGGATTTGGAGGAAAATTGGACTTTAAGGCTGATGTCCCAGAGGTGAAGGCTGATGTCCCAGGATTTGGAGGAAAATTGGACTTTAAGGCTGATGTCCCAGAGGTGAAGGCTGATGTCCCAGGATTTGGAGGAAAATTGGACTTTAAGGCTGATGTCCCAGAGGTGAAGGCTGATATCCCAGGATTTGGTGGAAAATTGGACTTTAAGGCTGATGTCCCAGAGGTGAAGGCTGATGTCCCAGGATTTGGAGGAAAATTGGACTTTAAGGCTGATGTCCCAGAGGTGAAGGCTGATGTCCCAGGATTTGGAGGAAAATTGGACTTTAAGGCTGATGTCCCAGAGGTGAAGGCTGATGTCCCAGGATTTGGAGGAAAATTGGACTTTAAGGCTGATGTCCCAGAGGTGAAGGCTGATGTCCCAGGATTTGGAGGAAAATTGGACTTTAAGGCTGATGTCCCAGAGGTGAAGGCTGATGTCCCAGGATTTGGAGGAAAATTGGACTTTAAGGCTGATGTCCCAGAGGTGAAGGCTGATGTTCCAGGATTTGGAGGAAAATTGGACTTTAAGGCTGATGTCCCAGAGGTGAAGGCTGATATCCCAGGATTTGGCGGAAAATTGGACTTTAAGGCTGATGTCCCAGAGGTGAAGGCTGATGTCCCAGGATTTGGAGGAAAATTGGACTTTAAGGCTGATGTCCCAGAGGTGAAGGCTGACATCCCAGGATTTGGCGGAAAATTGAACTTTAAGGCTGATGTCCCAGAGGTGAAGGCTGACATCCCAGGATTTGGCGGAAAATTGGACTATAAGGCTGATGTCCCAAAGGTGAAGGCTGATATCCCAGGATTTGGCGGAAAATTGGACTATAAAGCTGATGTCCCAGAGGTGAAGGTTGATGTCCCTGGATTTGGAGGAGAATTGGACTTTAAGGCTGATGTCCCAAAGGTGAAGGCTGATGTCCCAGGATTTGGAGGAAAATTGGACTTTAAGGCTGATGTCCCAGAGGTGAAGGCTGATATCCCAGGATTTGGCGGAAAATTGGACTTTATGGCTGATGTCCCAGAGGTGAAGGCTGACATCCCAGGATTTGGCGGAAAATTGAACTTTAAGGCTGATGTCCCAGAGGTGAAGGCTGACATCCCAGGATTTGGCGGAAAATTGGACTATAAGGCTGATGTCCCAAAGGTGAAGGCTGATATCCCAGGATTTGGCGGAAAATTGGACTATAAAGCTGATGTCCCAGAGGTGAAGGTTGATGTCCCTGGATTTGGAGGAGAATTGGACTTTAAGGCTGATGTCCCAAAGGTGAAGGCTGATGTCCCAGGATTTGGAGGAAAATTGGACTTTAAAGCTGATGTCCCAGAGGTGAAGGCTGATGTCCCAGGATTTGGAGGAAAATTGGACTATAAGGCTGATGTCCCAGGATTTGGAGGAAAATTGGACTATAAGGCTGATGTCCCAGGATTTGGAGGAAAATTGGACTTTAAGGCTGATGTCCCAGATGTGAAGGTTGATATTCCAGGATTTGGAGGAAAATTGGACTTTAAGGCCGATGTCCCAGAGGTGAAAGCTGATATTCCAGGATTTGGAGGAAAATTGGACTTTAAGGCTGATGTCCCAGATGTGAAGACTGATATCCCAGGATTTGGTGGAAAGTTGGACTTTAAGGCTGATGTCCCAGATGTGAAGACTGATATCCCAGGATATGGCGGAAAGTTGGACTTTAAGGCTGATGTCCCAGAGGTGAAGGCTGATGTCCCTGGATTTGGAGGAAAATTGGACTTTAAGGCTGATGTCCCAGAGGTGAAGGCTGATATCCCAGGATTTGGAGGAAAATTGGACTTTAAGCCTGATGTCCCAGAGGTGAAGGCTGATATCCCAGGATTTGGTGAAAAATTGGACTTTAAGGCTGATATCCCAGAGGTGAAGGCTGCTGTCCCAGGATTTGGAGGAAAATTGGACTTTAAGGCTGATGTCCCAGAGGTGAAGGCTGATATCCCAGGATTTGGCGGAAAATTGGACTTTAAGGCTGATGTCCCAAAGGTGAAGGCTGATATCCCAGGATTTGGTGGAAAATTGGACTTTAAGGCTGATGTCCCAGAAGTGAAGACTGACGTGCCAGAGATGAAGGCTGATATCCCAGGGTTTGGTGGAACATTGAACTTTAGGGCTGATGTTCCAGAGGTGAAGGCTGGTGTCCCAGGATCTGAAGAGAATATTGGTTTTAATGGTGGTGATTCTGGTAGTGTTGATGTATCGGTGAAGCCAGTCTTGCCTCGCGTTGAAGGTAATGATTCTCCGTTGAATGTGCCTGTTGAAGGTGATCTTCATTTCCCTGAAGTCAAAATTGGTTATCATGGTGAAGGTATGAAGGAAATCGAGTCACCGGGATCATTTGGTGTTAAGACCCGTATTCCCGTTTTAGATATCAAGTCCAAATCGTCCGATCCTTCAGTTCTCTCTGGTTCCGCTGAAGGAAATTTTCCCGAAGTTAGACTTGGTGCTGCTGTAAGCTCACTTGGAGATGGAGAAGGAGTGGCTCCCGCTGGGCGGGGCTCGAGAAAGAAAAGAGGAAGACGGGGAAGGAGTACTGAAGAGAATGTCGACAAAGCAGCTATCGTGCCACGAGAGACTCAACAGAAAGTGCCTGAGTCTGATGAGAGACCTTATCCTGAAATGACAGGTGTGGAAGCTCAGCTGAGATTAGACACAGAATTGCCGGGAGTGTCCGTCAGTGGAACAAGTGATGATCCTATTTCTCGGAGTAAAATTCCTAGGTTTAGTGGAATGTCAAAACCAGAAAAGGGGATGGGAGGAAAGTTTGAGGGACAGCCTTATGAAGTGACAGTCGATAGTGCCGGGGGTCAGGTCAAGGTGGACAGTAGTAGCGGCATCCCGGTGTTGTCCGAACGTATTTCCGTCTCGTTCAGGCCACAGGGTGAGGTAGGGACGCAAGGTAACATTCCAGTAGCATCTGTTCCCGAGGGCATGGCACCTATTGGCTGGGTCCTGCCCCCAGTCACCACACAGACCACCTGTCCAGGGATCATGTTCAGGGAGGGTCAGCTATCACCGGACGAAAGAGAAGGTGCTGTGCAGCCTAGTCAGCCAGGAGTTAGAGGGGAGGGCACTCAACACGAGCAAGAAGCCGGCGATGCTGAGCGAGTCAGGGACAGAGATTCTTACATCAGGGGTAAGCTGGGGCCTTTCAAACTCACGCCTGAAAGGACAATGAGCGAGTGTAAAACTGAAGTTAGGAGGATTGGCAGCAACCCCGCCAGTCCAGACAGTAGACCACAGACCACGGAGCAGGTGGGCCTTGAGCCTCAGTCATATTCAGTCACTGTGGACACAGACGCCAGTGGAAGACTACTATCCGACCCGATTGGAGACCTCCAGACAAGAGTGGGTGCAGGAGACAATGACCAACGAGGAGGCAAACAGTCTCGCACGGTTTTCGTAACGGAAGACGCCGGCGGGAGAGTTGTGGTCCATAGGAGAATGGACTCCACCCCAGTAGTTCCACTTGAGCAAGACAGTTCAGCGGCGGCCACAACAATTCCAGAGGAACTGAGTCCCAGTTCTTCCTCCGGCGTCCCTCCATTGATTGCCTCTTGTGAAATACCCGAGGGAGTCGCTACACAGAGAACAGTTCGTGTCAGAAAAATCAGGAAAATCAAAGTAGGAGATGGACCTGAAGAAACCATTGTTGAAACAGACTATGAAACTTTCCCTGGCCAGGAAGTTGACATGTCTCGACTTGAGGGTGTGTTAGAGGGCGGCGAGGTGTTGCGAGGCACACCTGAGGGGGAGCCGAGTCTGTCATACCTGCCACCTGAGCTGAGGGACAACTCACTTCTCCACTTTGGCTCCGACCAAAGGGAGACACCTGGCGACACACACCAGACTGTCACCAGGACTGTCCGGAGGATACCCTCAGGCGAAATAGCTCAGTACCTTCCCGAAGGGTTCGACGAAAACCTCCACAGAGTTGTCGGAGGAACAACGACGACCACGATGAAAACCATACGAAAGGTTAAGGTGCTGCGAAGAGACGAGAGCGGCAACATGGTGGAGTGTGAGGCCGACGACGAAAACTTGAGAGCGCTGCTGCCCAGCCTCGCCTCAGATGGTGCCTCCCCCACCACCACGACCACCACCACCACCACCGACGACGACGACGACGGTGGAATGGTTACCACGACCACCACCACCACCACTTCCGACGGAGGCACCGTCACCAGAGTCATTCGAGAAAGACGTTTTGTAACTGACGGATCATCGATAAGTGCTTTGGAGGAGGGACTTGCCTCCGCCGGTGAGTGTGAGGGCGGCGCGCCCGAGAGGGTTGCGGCGAGACCCGACCAGTCTACCGACGACCGAAGAACATAGTGAACCCAACGAATGACACGACCCTTGTGTATATTTATGCTGTGAATGTGCTTAGAAAACGTTCTCCTTGTGTATACATCGTCATGTAAGCTACACCTTTGTCTGTTCCTGTGCCACTGCCTCGGTGCGCTCGAAACAAGTGCGTCTCACTCGACTTGTGGCACAGACGTGACTCCCAGACAGACGCCTCAGAACAGTCAATGAAAATGTGTTGTTAAAAAAAAAAAATAGAAAATGAAAGTGTCCGACAAGTAACCGTTACCAAGCCCCTCAACGACCAACAAACATACGCAGTGCCTTACTCTGCCCTGCGGAGTGACTCGTCCGTCCACGCCCACTTACGAGGCTCCACCCACTGCTCCGTCCCGCCCCCCTCCGCAGCGCCACCACTGCCTGCCTCCCACGGTAAGTCACCACCACTCTCCAAGCCTTTATCTCTTTCTCTCGCAGTCAGGTTTTTTTCCCTCGCTTTATTCCATTAGTAACATTTATGGTAATGTTACTGTCAGTTTAATGTGTCCTTCAAAAGTGGTCTGTGGCAGCATTAATCACACACACACACACACACACACACACACACACACACACACACACACACACACACTAACAATGCACAGGTAGTTTTAAGGTAACGCCCAATGGAGGAGGAGGAGACGGAGGAGGAGGAGGAGGAGGAGGAAGAAGAAGAGGAGGAGGAGGAGGCGGAAGATGGAAGGGGAACAGGAAGGCTTGTTGGTGATTGTTTTGTGGAGAAAGTGATATATTTATTATAGAAGACAGAAAAGTATGAATGAGTTGTATGGAAGACGAACATTGGTGAGAAATGAATGAGGAAGAGCAAGAAGAAGGAGGAGGAGGAGGAGGAAGAAGAGGAGGAGGAAGAGGAGGAGGGTACTGGCTGCTCCTTCCCCCTCACTCACACCCACCAACTCCTCACACCTGCTATTAATACCTTGACACGTAAACATAATCATCGCGTATTATCACCCTATGAATGAGCGCTACACCCTCTTTTCAAGGAGTTACGGTTACAAGGGGCCGGATTAATCAGTGACGGAGAGGCAACAGGGGCAAGAGAAGTAAGTCTCCTATGTTGTAAAAAAAAAAAAAGTGAATAAGTTAGTGACGGAGAGAATGTAGTAAAGGGATTAATTAAGTAGAAAGGAAGCAGTAGATGAATGAATTGGCAACAGTGAGGAAATAGCGGCAGGAGCAGTAGATGGATAAGTTAGTGGAGGCAGTAGTAAATGAATTAACTGGAAAGGAAGAAGTAGATAGATAGATAAATAGTAGTAGTAGTAGTAGTAGTAGAAGTAGAAGCAGAAGGGACGAGATGACTTCAGATCTTAAGAGAATATCGAAAAAAAAATATTGTGAAGATCTTTTAGGAGAGTCTACACAGTTCTCCTCCTCCTCCTCCTCCTCCTCCTCCTCTTCCTCTAGGGTCTTTCTCCACTTCCTTTGAAACGCGCCTGTATGGAGTGGCGAGCTGAGAAAACTCTACGGGATGAGAGCTCCAGTGTGTGTGTGTGTGAGAGAGAGAGAGAGAGAGAGAGAGAGAGAGAGAGAGAGAGAGAGAGAGAGAGAGATGTTGGCTGTGGGAACGGACTTGACACGAGTGGAATGAACATGAGGAAGGTGACACAAGCGTTAATCAGGTGAGGACGGCGGCGGTAGCGAAGGGTGAGGCAGTGACGGATGGAGGAGGAGGAGGAGGAGGAGGAGGAGTAAGATAAATAAAGAAAGAAGAGAAGGGCCTATGAGTGTCAGGTGTCAGTGTATGGAGGGAAGGAGAGAAAAGGAAATATGAAGAAGAATGGGAGGAGGGAGAAAGGGAGGGAAAACTATGGAAGGAAGGAAGGAAGGAAATGAAGTACAATTAAAGGAAGAAGAATAGGAGGAGGGAAGGATGAAAAGAAAGATATTTAATGAATGGAAGAAAGAAAGGAAGAAGAATAGGAGGAGGGAAGGATGAAAAGAAAGATATTTAATGAAGGGAAGAAAGAAAGGAAGAATAGGAGAAGGGAAGGAGGGAAAGAAATATATGGAATGAATGAACGAATGTAGGAAAGAAGAATGGGATGGAGGGGGGGAGGGAAAGAAAGGAATGGAATGAATGGGAGGAAATGAAATACAAACAAAGGAGGAGGAGGAGGAGGAGGAGGAAGAAATATATGGAATGAATGAACGAATGTAGGAAAGAAGAATGGGAGGGAGGGGGGGAGAGAAAGGAAAGGAATGAATGAATGGGAGGAAATGAAATGCGAACAAAGGGAGAGGAATGGGAGAAGGAGGAGGAGGAGGAGGAGGAGGAGGAGGAGGAGGAGGAGGAGGGAAGAAAAGCTATGGCGTAAACGAAAGCACAGATCAGGCTATGGCACTCAGGAGGAGGAGGAGGAAGAGGAGGAGGAGGAGGAGGGAAGGAAATCTATGGCGTAAACGGAAGCACAGATCAGACTATGACACTCGTATTAACACCTGGGAATTGCTACTTACCTGTCATTACCTGTTTTTATGGAGGTGAGCCGCTGATTGCCGGGGTAAGTGGGCCAAGGTGGGCTGCGTGATGAGATGTTTCGCGTCATGCAAGTCACTAAACAGGTTGGGAGAAAGTAAATATTGCGGGTGTATTGGGGAGAGAAGGGGGAGAGGGGGGCAGGGGATAGGTGTGAGAGGGGAGGGGATAGGTGTGTGGGGGGGTGAATAGGAGTGTGCTGGGAGGGGGAAATGTGTTATGTTGGGGTGGTTTTTTGTGGGGAGGTGTGTGGGGGGTAAAATGTGTGTATGTGTATGTGTATGTGTGTGTGTGTGTGTGTGTGTGTGTGTGTGTGTGTGTGTGTGTGTGTGCAACTGGTGGGGGTGGGAGTGGATAGGAGTGTGCTGGGGAAATGTTTAATGGGGGGGTAGTTTTTTGTGGGGAGGTGTGTGGGGGGTAAAATGTGTGTGTGTGTGTGTGTGTGTGTGTGTGTGTGTGTGTGTGTGCAACAGGTGGGGGTGGGGGTGGATAGGAGTGCGCTGGGGAAATGTGTAATGGGGGGGGGTAGTTTTTTGTGGGGAGGTGTGTGGGGGGTAAAATGTGTGTATGTGTGTGTGTGTGTGTGTGTGTGTGTGTGTGTGTGTGTGTGTGGGGGTGTGGGGGGGTGTGTGGGGGATAAAATGTGTGTTTGTGTCTGTGTGTGTGTGTGTGTGTGTGTGTGTGTGTGTGTGTGTGTGTGTGTGTGTGTGTGTGTGCAACAGGTGGGGGTGGGGATGACAGGTGGCGCTGTGATGGGGCGTGAAGCTTACTCGGGCTTCCTATTCTTATCCATGACAGCATCGCCTCCCCTCCCCCACCCCCTCCACCCCCCCACACCCCCACAGCTGGCCGCGCACCTCGCCAGCACCCCCCATCAACCCCCCCACCACACAGAGGCTCCCCCACTACCCCCAACCATCCCCACCACCACACACTCACTCCCTCACCCACCCCCACCATCACCCACACCCCCCGCCGCCACGCCCCAACACAGCTTTCCAAACCCTCGTCTTCAAATATAGGCAGCAAGCGAAACATATCACAGACACACTCACAAATATATTCAGTTAAGAGAATGGTAATAAAAACAATTTCACTTAATAAAACATGCAAAAAGGCGCGATTTAGGTGACATATGCGTAAGGAAAGCACGTGATAAAATATATGTAGATTCATTCGCGCGAAAAGATTGTACGTGTGGACCAAAGTGCCGTACGAAAAAGGGTGTGGGTTGGGTAGTCAGTTTTATATAAGCTCGATTTATGCAACACACACACACACACACACACACACACACACACACACACACACACACACACACACACACACACACACACACACACACACACACACACACACACACACACACACACACACACACACACACACACACACACACACACACGCAACTTGATCCTCTGTGACTAAAAAGGATTCCAAAATAGAAGAAAAGGAAAAAGAAGATAAGAGGCATTAGTAAGTAGGTCAGTGTGGCCAAGCCGAGATTTAGGTAACGTCAACACACGGAAGTAGACAACCGTAAGTAACCTCTGCGACACACAACAACAA